>NC_143526.1:13651425-13806703 GCF_031878675.1 Megascapheus bottae
TTTAAATCCAGCCTGAGATTCTCATCTACCACTAACCAGCAAAAAACTGGATGGAGGTATAGCTCAAGTGGTAGACCACCAGCCTTGAATAAAAAGACTAAAGGACAACATGATGCCCTGAGTTCAAAGACTAAAGTTAGAAGCAGTACTAAACGGAAAAAGAAAAGAAGGGAAAGAGGAAGAAAAAAGGAAGGAAAGAAGGAGAAAAAGAAGCATCTGGGTTGTTAAAAAACTGTGATGGATGGAGGAAATGAGAAATCGCCTGCATAGGTCTCTGATTTGTGCTAAACCACCTTTGTAATGTTTGTAAGCAAACATTTAATATCTTAGCTACTCAGGAAGCTGAGCTAAGGATCTGTGGTTCAGAACTAGCCAGAGTAGGAAAGACCATGAGATTCTTACAGCCAATGAACTTTCAGTTGGAAATATAGCTGTGCTTCCAGTGGTACAGTATTAGCCTTGAGCATAAACACTCAAGGACAACGCCCAGGCCCTCACTTTAAGTCCCTTGACCTGTACTCTCCCACCCACCCCCCAAAAAAACAGTTTGTCAGACTGACCTCAGTCCTCAGTCAAGATTATCAGCCAAATCATCATTAAAGCTAGAATCTTACAGTGATCTGAAAGGTTTTCCCCTTCCTTCAGGCTCCTATCAGGCCTCATGTCTTGAATACCTTAGAAACCTCTTTCTGCCCCCTCAACACACCCACAGCCTTTCTCTTGAACCAGCACCTGGCACTTTGTTTTAGACCATCGTGCTCATGCCCCAGCAGTCTTCTTTTCAACAGTCTCTCCCTTTCCCAATTTATTCTGGAGCTCTCTGGTTTGGTTATGGCTGTCCTTTGTAAATCCAGTCAGATGAATCTCTTGTCCAAAGGCCTTCAAAGGAATTCCGAATCTTTCTCCCTGCCAGCATCATTATTCCTTAGAAGGCCACCCACAGATTTACCTTCCACCTCCATTTTTGCATGTGTGGATCTTCCTGAGCTTCTTTTATTAGCTGGTGCAGATTGCTTCTCTGCTGCCTTTGAATTTTCATTACCTCTGCTAAATTTGTCCCTGTGACATTGGCCAGTCAGGTGTGACTGTGGCTGGATATTCCCTGAATGGGGACTATGAGAGAAACTTCAACTATTCCAATCCAGGGTGTTCCTGGCATGTTGAAAACAAATTTAAGAAATGCCAATTCAGTGGTTTCAAAGTTCTCACTGTTATATGGCAAATACCTCTGTTCTGTTATTTTTACTGACTCATCTGGAGGTAGAGATGCAGACACTATGTTGAAAGTCTTGTAACAATGGCATTACAGGAGACACAATCACCTGGCCCCTGTCCTGACTTCCCATACTTGATGAAATCTGGATACTGGGGCTAAGCAATGCCATTTTGTCCTCACTGCCATCTTGGCACATTAATAGAGCATGGAAACTATACAAAAAACTCTTGAGATGAAATAGGTCATTATTTGAACTGCAGATGTATCATGTTGTTTAGTTTGGAAAGAACCTTGCTCCAGGGAATTCTTTCCCTAAGCCCCTAAATTTTCCTCACCTGGTTTGCTTTGCTTATATAAAATACTTTTGTTAGACTGAATTCCTCACACCATGTATGCTTTTTTAATTAAAAGATTTTATTAACAGTGATTTTTAAATCGTATTTCAAATGTCAAATTTAACAAATAAGTATTCAAGAATGGGATCTCGCTATGTAATCACTGGCACATAAACTTAAGAACATAATTAAAATTAAGCTGAGAGTTTGTATGTCATAGATACATATCAACCTATACATCAATATGTCTATAGAGTATATATATCCCATTGTAGACTTTTATGTCTATGTAGTTACATTTATATCTCCAAAATGATGTCAATGAACTTGAGTACCCAAGTATTGAGTCATCTCTCTTGTACTGTTTGGATCTAATATCCACATATCAAGGAGACCATGTGCCTTTTGTTCCTTTGATCTTGACTTATCTCACTCAACATTATTTGCTCTAGGTTCATCCACTTCCCAGCAAATGCCATCATTTTATCTTGCCTGGTGGCCATGTAGAATTCCATTGTATATACATACCATATTTTTGTATCCATTCATCTGTAGCTGGGCATGTGGGTTGTTTCCATCGCTTGGCTATTGTGAATAGTGCAGAGATGAACATGGCTGAGCAGGTGTCCTTATCATATCCTGGGCTATGATGCTCAGGATAGATGCCCAGGAGTGGTATGGCTTGGTCATAGGAAAGGTCTATTTTTAGTTTTTTGAGAAACCTCCAAACTGCCTTCCAGAGTGGCTATATTAGTTTACCTTCCCACCAGCAGTGCAGTAGGGTTCCTCTTTCTCCACAACCCCACCAACATTTGTTATTGTCTGAGTTCAGAATATTGGCCATTCTGATTGGGGTAAGGTGGTATCTTAGGATTGTTTTTATTTGCATTTCCTTTATGACCATGGATAATGAGCATTTTCTCATATGTTTCTTTGCCACTTTACCTCTCATTTTGATGTCTCTCTTTAGTTCCCTTGTCCACTTAGTGAATGGTTTGTTGGGTATTTTTTGTGGGAGGGAATTAGTTTCTTGAATTCCCTGTAAATATTGGATATTAAGCCTTTGTCTGATATTGGTAAATATCTTTTCCTGATATTGGTAAATATCTTTTCCCAGTTGGTGGCTGTCTTTCTACTTTAGTAGCTATGCCTTTGTCTGTGCAGAAACTTGTTTTTGTTTTTAGGTAGTCCCATTTATCGAGTCTCTCTCCAATCTATTGTGACCCTGGGACTCTATTCAAGTAGTTTTGCCTGTACCTGTGAGTTCCAACGTCTTTCCTACTCTGTCCTGTAGCAGTTTCAGAGTTTCAGGTCTGATATTGAGGTCTTTGTCCCATTTTGAGTTAATGTTTGTGCATGGTGACAGGCTGAGATCATTTTTAAGTTTTCTGCATGTGGCTGCCCTGTTTTTGCCTTTATAAATTTATGCTAGCTACATTTGGGGCTGCAAGTTTTGAGGCATATGAGTCTATTTGTAGACACTGGCATTTTAATAAAGACTCCCCCATTTGACCTCTTAAAGTGTGACTTCTCTGTATCTTACTGATCATTTCCTATATAACAATGACACGCTGGCCCTGATTTGGAGTTCTTGCCTTAGTCTGCAATCCAGAAGCAACTGATAAATATTAATGAAATTGAATGTGGAAAGGGCAACAATTTCTTCAAATGTTAGGCAAATAAAAAATACTAAGCCAGGGGCTGGGAATGTGGCCTAGTGATAGAGTGCTTGCCTAGCATGCACAAAGCCCTGGTTCGATTCCTTGGTACCACTTTAACTGAAAATGCTTGAAGTGGTGCTGTGACTCAAGTGGTAGAGCGCTAGCCTTGAGAAAAGCCCAAGGACAGTGCTTAGGCCCTCCGTTCAAGCCCCAAGAGTGGCAAAAAGATTACTAAGCCAGGTGGATCATGCCTGAAATCCTAGCTACTCAGGAAGCTGAGATCTGAGGAGTGAAGTTCAAAGCCAGTTCAGTCAAGAAAGCCTATGAGACTTTTTTTTCCCTGAGTAACCCCCCAAGAACCATGGCTCCAGAAATGAAGCCATGCTTTAAGTGGTAGCCTTGAGCAAAAAAGGAATAGCACCCAGGCTCTGAGTTCAAGCGCTAGTACTGATAGAGATACAAAAGAACCTACACGAATTTTCTTCTTCTTCTTCTTCTTCTTCTTCTTCTTCTTCTTCTTCTTATTATTATTATTATTATTATTATTATTATTGTGTGTGTGTGTGTGTGTGTGTGTGTGTATGTATGACTGTACTAGCACTAGAACGCAAGACCTCAAGCTCTTGTTTAAGCTAGTACTCCAACACTTGAACCAAAACCCCACTTCTGGCTTTTTATTGGCTAATTAGATACATGAGTCTCACAGATTTGTCTACCTAGATTGGCCTCAAATCACAATCCTCACATCCCAGTCTCCAAAGTAGCCAGGTTACAGGCACGAGCCACTTGATTCTGGGTTCTTAGCTGAATCTTAATATAAACTACCTCCAAGAAACTTTTGGATGAGATGATGATATAGAATGGCCTCAAATCCTCAAGCTTTTGGGTTACATATATGTTTGATTTTTGCTTTCTGATAAGACGATAAGCTTGGATTTCAAGACAGGTTTAGATGTCCTAAGAAATGAAGGAAGAGGATTTGTATACACTGAGTTTCTCCAGTTTCCTGTTCTGGAAGGCATGAACCAAGACCATGCCACACTATTTCTTGTAACTCACCCTGCACCTTCCATTCATCACTACATAGGACCTGGGTCACAGATATTTAATACTATTTTGTGTCTAAGTGAATTTGAGAGGAAGATATAGAAATGTCAATAGTCTGCCTCCATTGGATCAGAATTGCTTGCATGAATCAAAGATGTCTTTGTTCTTTTTCAGTGTCTCTGTGTCCAAATGCATCCATTTCTTATTCTGATATGTATGAACTGGTCTCTTCCTGTCTTGCCTATGATGTAGTCAGATCTACTTTATATTGTTTGTGAGTATAATAATAGCTTATTTTACTCATTGTTTTCATCCCATTTTTGACTTTGTCAGACTATGGAAGTTCCAATACATTTTGCTTTATAGTTCAGTCGGTTGTATAACTATAACACATCCAAACAGGAAACTACAACTCAGAAAAAAAATGTAGCATTGGGCAGGATTCTACTCCACTTCTGAGTTCTGGATTATTCTCTTCTCTAACCTAAAGAGCCCTTTTTGACCTGACTTAAAGTTAAGCAGATTTTCAAAGCTGTGGAAAATGCTATTAATTCAGAAAATTAGTCCTGACTTACCTGTTTTTCAATTAATCCACGGGCCCTGAGCACATTGGTATTCCATTCAGACTTGTAAACCTTTCCCTGTGAACAGAGTCACAGCACACAGCTGGAATGACAACAGGCTGAGGTTTATTAGTTTGCTGGGAAATGTTTTCTGAGTGAGTGTATGGTGTGAAAAGGCCCAATTTTGATAATGGATGTGCCTCTCTGAGCTTTTAATTCTGTGTTTAATTGGGCACAAAATTCAGGCTCTCAGATTTTGTGTCTGTGTTGGGCAGAATAATCAAACTGGCAGTGGGATGAGTGGAATGGAAGGAAACTTTCAACTTGGACTCTGTACCACCAAGGAGGCCCCAAGTGAAGTCTTGGGGTAGAACACAGAAAATTGTAATGACTAGAAAATTGGGAGAAATTGCTTTGATTGGGCTAGGTGCCTTGCTGACAGGGAAGAATGCTAAATAAACAACAAAGATCACTGTGATTCTGATCGTTCAGAAAAGGTGGCCCATTCCAAGTCACGCAATGTGGGTCTATGGTACATGCCTCCTCCACCCAAGGTATCAGGATTCCAGTTGCCTAGATCTCTTCTCCTCCTCTTTTCACCACTAGGTCAGAGGCTGAAACCAAAGACCTGGCTGAAGCTATCTTATGCAATGCAAAGACTTTGTGATCAAACAAGCTGAAATGCTGTCTAGTTTGAAAAGGTTTACCATTAGCAATTTGATCTATGATGTTTGTTTGGATTTCATTTTTTGTTTCTCGTGTGTGTGTGTGTGTGTGTGTGTGTGTGTGTTTGTGTGTGTGTGTGTGTCCATACTAGGGTTTGAACTCAGGGTCTTACTCTGGCCTACCATGTTGCTGGTTAATTGGAGATAAGAATCTCATAGACTCGTCTGCCTAAAGCTGATTTTGAACCATAATCCTCAGACCTCAGCCTCCTGAGTAGCTAGGATTATAGGCAGGAACCACCAGCAGCCTGGCCAACTTGTAGATTTATCCCCAGCTTCTTGGTCAGCATTAGTTTTAGATATATTTTAACATGAAGCTACTAGGCTCATGATTATTTTTTAATTGACACATAATTGTGTGTATATATGTGGTTACATGTGATACTTTGATATAAGTACACATTGTGTAATATTATTGCCAGAGTAAACACATTGCTATGGTTTGCATCTTAGTTGTCTTCCAAGGATCCATGTGTTAAAGGCTTGATCTCCACCTGGCACTATTGGGGACAGTGAAAACGTGAAGAGGTGAGGGCTGGAGGGAAGTCAGCTGTTATTTGGAGCCTGCCCTTGAAGGCATATTGGGATCTCAGCCCTTTCCTTCCCCCTCATTTTGCTTCCAGCCATGAGGTAAGAAGTTTTATTTCTCTACCCACTCTCGCTCTCTGCCTTGGTATGCTGCCTCACTCACCACAGGCCTCAAAGTAATGGAGCCAAGCAATCATGGACTGAAATCTCCAAAACTGTGAGCCTAAATGAGCCTTTTCTCTTATAAAGTTGATTCCACTTATTAGCACAGATTTCTAGCTGCTGCTTATACATTTATAATTTCTGAGACAAAAATTTAAAATTACCTTTTCTAGCTTTTGCAAATTTAAAATTACCCTTTCTAGCTTTTGCATCTATTATAATCTATTGTAATATATAAAATATATTATCATTAAACATATGTATTATATGCTTATACATTTATAATTTCTGTGAGACAAAAATTTAAAATTATCCTTTCTAGCTTTTGCATCTATTATACTCCATTGTAATATATAAAATATATTATCATTAAACATATGTATTATATTATATATATATATACATTATCATTATCTCAGTGACTCTTCAGTATAATAAGCACTGAGGGTAACAGCAATATCCACAGGAAAATATGTTAGAAATGAACTTTACAACTTGGGAGAGGGAAAGTAGAATGAAAACATGGGAAGGGGTAAAAATCTTCAAGAAGTAACATACTCACTACCTTAAGAATGTAATTGTACCCCTCTATACATCACTCTGACAATAAATAAATAAATACTAGAGGTTATTTTTCCTCTATATATAACACAGTGTCAATTGATTAATTTTTTCACCTTCTTCCCTTCCCTCTATTCTAGGGTTTGTGATTATTATTTTTTTCATATATTTTTATTGTAATTAATGGAACGGTTACATGATATTTGCCAGATAGATGGTGCATTGATTCCCATACATTGATACCCTTTCACATATCTTGGTCCCCATTTCCCTCTCCCCCACCACCACCCCTCATCTTGTTTTCCCCTGTTCCCTATCCAATTTCAAATAACCAAATACAAATATATCCGATATATCAGGTAACAAAGTGAGATACTGTAACCATATGAGATAACCAAGGGACAGCAAAAGAGATGAGAGATAACATAGTGTTTGTGATTATTTTTATTATATTTATAGACTTTTCCTTTTCAAGAGATCTTTCCTGTATGTCTTTTCTCATGTTGATATTCTTAATATAATTTTTTCTGCTATGAATACAACTATTAGCTTTCTTTGGCTTCATTTTTCCCCAAGATATTTTGTCCTGATTCTTCATTTTCACCCTTTCTTTGTCATTTTGAAGTAAACTCATTTCTAAGAAACTTTAACACACACACATCCAGTAATGAATTTATTCTAAGACTGAGATTTAAAGAAAAACTGCATTCCCAACTAAATTCTTTAACTACTTTAAACAATTTCAATATCTATAGAAATTGCAAAAGCAAAATTAGTTTCTTTTTTAGCCCATCTGGACTTGGAAGTGCTTGAAAGCTCTGAGCTGCCTGCTTGTTTTTCTCTTATCTTGTAGGGAAACCTTGGCCTGTAGCTCTGGGAGGCTCAGCCCTAAAGATCATTTCCCCAATCTGAAGGTAATGCTGCTATAACAGCTCTCCACACCCTTCAGGGAGTGTTATGTTTAGATGAGAAAAACATCCCTAAAAGCATTTGTGAGAGATGACTGAGTGTTTTTATCATCAGTGATAGAGACTTTCCCCCATAAATATATGGCATTCAATAACACAATCTCCTTTCCCAGCTCCACACACGTGTCCTTCAAAGCACTCTTCCTCCAGCCACGTGACCATTCAGCAGAGGAAAAATCAGCCCGTTTACATAACAGCTGTTAGTGCGAGCGTTGACATATTACTTCAGGGCCTTCCGCCTATAATGGGTTTTTCAAATGTGTTGCCATGTTCAGTTGATTAGTTGTGGGTGATCTGAAATGTCAAACTATTAGCCTTGACAACTACTGCCAAGGTTACTATCTTCGGAAAATATCTTTTTAATAATATAACTGTTTGTAAGTGGAAAGGGCGATGCTCAAAATACAAAGTAACAATAAGTGTGGATTACCGAGCCACCGATGGCTTCAGCTCTTCATTCTCCTTGGTGATGCCTGGTCTTGGGGATGCTCTATTATTTATTTAACCATCCATCCATCCATTATTCATTCATCCATCCATTCATCCATTCACTTACATCATTTATTTTTGGTAGCACTGGTGTCTGAACTCAGAGCCTTGGGCTGGCTAGACAGGTACTCTACCTCTGATCCATGCCTCTCCCCCTTGTTTGTGCTAATTATTTTTGTAATAGGGTCCTTTTTCCTGCCTGGTCATGCTTGGACCATGATCTGCCTATTTTAGGCATAGGATGACAGGCCAGTTCTCCCATCCTATTGAGACAGGGGTCTTAAAGGCTTCTATGCTTCAGTTAGGCCTCCTTCTCCTCAATCTCTTCCTCCTCCTCCTCTTTCTCCTCCTCCTCCTAAACATATCCTCAGTCTTTGACCAGGGGCAATCCCCAGAATAGTATATCCTCAGCCATTCACATGTTTGGCAGAATTTCCTTTTTCCTCTTCCTCTTCCTCCTCCCCCTGACCCTCCCCCCCCCTCCTCCTCCTTCTCTTCCTCCTCCCCCTCCTCCTTCTCCTTTTCTCCTCCTCCTCCTCCTCCTCCTCTTTCTCCATCTCCTTTTCTGTGCTGGTCCTGGGATTTGAACTTAAGGCCTCAATACTGTCTCTGAGTGATTTCTGCTCAAGGATAGCACTCTACCACTGGAGCCACAGCTCTACTTCTGGCTCTTCAATGGCTAAATGGAGGTAAGAGTATCATAAGTTTTCTTGTCTGGGCTGACTTGAAATCTGGATCCTCAGATCTCAGCCTTCTGAGTAGCTAGGATTATAGGCATGAGTCACCCAGTGCCAGGAAAGGTAGGGTTTTTTTTTAATGAACAGGACCCACTGGGACACCCCTAGACTTCCATGAACTTCACACTTATGGATTTTAGAAGTAGAAACAGAGAGTTAGAAAGAGAAAAGTTAAAATTTGTCAACTAAAGATTCTACCAGTTGCCTCCCATCCATGACTAAAATGTCATGATTAAAAAATCACCTCCATGAAACCAGTCAGGCCAGAGTTCCCAAGCCAGGCTTCAGAATGGAGGGGCTCTTCAAATCTAAATTCACCCATGCCAACCCTTAAGATAGAGAGGGCAAAACTGGGAGGTGCTAACATCTGTCTAGCCCTTTCTACTTTTTGTTCATTCTCATTCTCTCTCCCTGACACTGCTCACATCAAGGTCAGTTATAATCTCCCCTAATTAGTGACACTTCTTAATATAGTCAACCCCGATCTCTGCCCATAAATGGAAGTTTGATCATTTCCTATTTCCTCTGCTCCATTCCTGTAATCCGTACTACATGACAGCTATTCCAATGAGCAAAGTCTATCTTTTAACTAGGACACTTCTGAGAGTGGAAGGAAGCTAGGAATTCTACAGCATGTTACACTTGGAGTGTAATAGGCATAGCATCTGGAACACACATGGCCTGGGATGCTACCAGCCACACAAGAATGACTGGTTATCCTAATAGTAAGGGCCCCAGTGGTAGGAGCATTGTGTATGCATTGTGAGCATGCTTGCACACCTGCATGCAAGTACTAGAGCTTGAGCTCAGTGCCTGGGCACTTCCCCTAACCTTTTGTGCTCAAGACTGCCACTCAGCATTCAACTTATACCTCCACTTTGAGCCTTTGATAGTTAGAGACAAATGGTTCATGGGTTTTCCTTCCCTGGCTGACTTTGAACCATGATCCTCAGATCTCAGCCTCCTGAGTAGCTAAGATTACTGTATAAGCCACTGGCACTCAGTAGGAACAATATTTTCATTTTCATATAAACTTCTTGGGAATTACATGGGTGCTTTCCTGAGCTAGGAAACACTGCAAAGCCAACCAATACCCTGCGTTTATTATCACAGTGGCATTGACATTCACACAATGAAAGAAATTAGATTCCCAAACTATGCTGAACCGACAAAAGCAACTGTCACCTCCAACGGCAAGACACCTGTCATCACAGCTTCAACAAAAGGAGAAGCATCTAGCACGATGTTTGCACGCTCATCACATTGTTTTCATGCTCTTCACAATAAAGTCAGTTGACCGCTTCCAAAGGATTCATATTATTCAGTGAGTAAAGGAAGAAGGAATGTTACACTGAAAGAGAGAAGAATAACAAAGAATTTTGTAATGTTATGAGAACACCGGAAACCACATCTTTTCTGTATGGTTTCAGCAATGGCACTAACGCCTCATCATCATAATCCAAAGATGAATTCACACTGGAGATTTCAGGTGATATGTCAGGCTGGTGGGAAAGACATTTGGGGCTATAGGAGCCTTTACTATCAGGGTTTTAAAGATGCTAAAGAATACAGCCAGCTCTCGTAGCAAGCACTTAAAGACAAGTACAAGGTATTTGTGTTTTAGTATAAGGCATGTCTGCAGGGCAAAGACCATTCAATGCATATGTATTCTTGCATGAACATCAGTTAAAATGTAGTGTAACCCACTGTCTATCCATAGCACTCTGGGAAACTACCACCTCATTGCAATAACATGACCCTAGGTCTTTGAGCTACTGGACCAAGTCTGAGCCAGTCTGGGTACTGGATGCACTAGCAGCAAAATTAGTCAACCTTAGACCCAAGGCAAAGGGGGAAATAAATGAACATGTGCTTGCATCCTTACCAGCATCAGCAGAAGGACCAAGCTTTTACTCCTCAAATGTTTACTCTCAAGAGGATGAGAGCACCATGAAAGAAAGAGAATCTTCTTGTAAAGATGTGAAATAGGAATCATTGTTTTCTGAGAGCCCACTTTGGCTATGTGGAGGCCTAAAAGTTTCTGGAACTATCTACCTACCCTTTCTACCTTTCCCAGAAATGTGACAATCTGTGTTATTTTTTCCCATAGAAAAGAGACTATCAGGTAGAAAAAAAATCTAATTTCAGAGAAACTAGAATCCTTCCTGGCTCATGCCTATAATCCCAGCTACTTAGGAGGCTGAGATCTGAGGATTGCAGTTAGAAGCCAATCCTGGCTAAAAAGACTATGAGACTCTCATTTCCAAAATACGAGAAGTAGAAGTGTGTCTCAAATGATAGAGCACCAGTTTTGAGCAGAAACAGCTACTTGACAGTACAAAGCCTTGAGTTTAAGCCCCAACACACACACACACACACACACACACACACACACACACACACACACACACACACGAAACCTAGAATCCTCTCCTGAGAAAATTCCCTATCAGAGACTCAGAGTAAGAGCGGCATTTTATAGCAGCTGTATTTGCCGAGATGAAGCATTCAGGAACATTACTGATGTTTGTTTTGTTTTATTTTTCCTTCTGTTGATTTAATTTGGTTAATTTGACTATAGAAAGTCAACAAAATTGGGGTTTTAACTAAATATTTTGTTGCTGTTACCTTTGTTTTGACTCTGTGATGTTAGCAATTGCTTGTGACAACAAAGTTGAATATTTAATTTGCCGAGAATCTTTCTTGTCTACTAAAGAAAATGATGTGTTCCTTATACATGGGATTTCCACCATCTTACTTCTTTTCTTGTATTTTCTTTTTTTTTCAGTTCTGGGAATTGAACCAAGAATTTTACACATGTTAGCAAAGTACTCTACCATGGAGCTATATTCCCAGCTCTTTTTATTCTGTTTTGAGACAAGTCTCATAAAAGTGTCCAGGCTAGTCACAAACTTCTGAATCTCCTGCCTTGTCTTCCCAAGAGCTGGGCTTACAAGTAGGAGCTACCATACCTGGCACTACCACGTTACTTTTTACAGCATGTCTGGTTTTCATAATGAAATGGACCAAAGAGGATGAGCAAAAGAAAGACCAAATAATTAAGACTTGTCTTGTAAGGACAAGTATACTCGAATCAACCAACTATTCTGGTTATCTAACATGTCTATAGGCACAGAGGGATGTCTGAGAAAGAAAATTCAATAAGAACTGCTATTATAGCCTTGTGCCAGTGGCTCATACCTAATCTAGGTATTTAGGAGGCTGAGATGTAAGGATTGTGATTCCAAGCCAGGCCAGGCAGCAAAATCCACGAGACTCTTATCTTCAATTAACAAGCAAAAAGCCAGAAGCAGATCTATAGCTCGAATGGTAATAGTGCCAGCCTTGATTAAAAAGGCCAAGTGAGAGCAGTAGGCCCTGAGTTCAGTACTAGCATGCACAGGCACGCACATATGCAAACACACACACACACACACACATACACACACGCCATTGTAGTTCACATTTTACTGGATATTTTTTGACATGCTAAGCATTTTGCCAGCTCTGGTACAGAAGCACTGGGTTGCTTCTGATGCTTCTCAGGAGATACACAGAAGTGGTCTGGACCTGCCCATAGGTCATTTCTGTAGCTGCAGATTGAACCAATTTGAGCAGAAAACATTTAGGGGAAAAAAAACTGCATCTGTACTGAACATCTACAGACTTTTTCTTGTCAGAATTTCCCAAATAACATAGTATAACAATTATTTACATAACCTTTACATCACGTTAAGTACTATAAATAAGCAGAGATGATTTAAAATATACTGAAGGACATATGTAGGTCATATGCAAATACTACAGCATTTTATATAAGAAATCTGCAATTTGGATCTTCAATGTCCCCTAAAAGATCATGTGTTGACATGGTTCCTGGTCCATGGCACTAGGAGAAAGTGGCAGAAGTTGTGAGGCAGAAGATGAGCAGTGGGTCTTCCAGTCACTAGGAAGAGAACAGTGGTGACCATGGCCCCTTCTCTTTTCTCTCATTTTCATTCCTGGCCCTAGGGTGAATACCCTTCACTCTACCACCCACTCTCTGTCCTGTCACAGACCCAAAGGCTAAGAGCCTATGTGATCGTGGCCTAGAACCTTCAAACCCGTGAGTCCAAACAATCCATTTTCCTTTGGAAGTTTTCTCAAATACTTATTTTAATGTTGGAAAGAAAGTTGACTCAGAAGATGAGAATGCCTCTGCCACTTCCTAGTATCACCTACATTCTCACACATCCCTGCAGGAGGGAAAATGCTTGGGACTCAGTTCCTGGAATCAATGAACAACTGGATACTAATGTCCAGTTTACACATTCAAGAGCTTAGATTCAGAAAGGTGAACAAATTGCAAAGCTCAGGCAGTTGTAAATAGTTCAGGGATTTGAACTCATAACTTGGATCACAGATCCTCTGTAACTTCTACCTAGAAGCATATCCATAATCTCCAGAAATAAGACCCCTACACCAAGCCTATACCTTCTACTTCTTTTATGTGGCTAAGCTCCCTGGGAAAAACAGAGGGCAGTTTGAAGGAATAGAAAGGAAGTTGATTATGAAATGTTCACATCTGTTCTAGGGTTTGCATTCCAGAATCATCTCAGTAAAATATTAAAGCCCAAATGCCTCCTATCCTGCCAAGTTCTAGTCAGAAGTATCTTGACACTCATATTTGAATCATAATAATTTACTGGGGCAGCATTTCTCATGTAGACCATAACAAATAGGCTTTAAAAAAAATCTCGAGAGTGCTGATACTCCCATTCTATTCAGAGTGGCTTGTAATGATATTCTAGGGAATTACTCAATAATAACTTACCATCACTCGATGAAAAGATAATGGTATTTCCATGGTTTATCTTTCCTTGGCCATGGATGAAAAGCAAAGGTACATAAAGGCTAATAACGTTATCTTAGGTTTAAAAGAAAATCAAATGAAATTATAGGTGTGAAATAGCTTTGCAGGCACCGAGTGCTGTCCAAATCTATGGCATTATTATGAAGAACACTAACACGTCCCTAACTTTCTGATTGTCACTCTCCAAACTACATTTTCCCAACTTTCACCCAGAACATCCGATATTAAGTAGGATTTCAAATTCCCTCACTCATTTCACAAATAGAGAGAGGAGGGGAAGCAGAGACTAGCAACTGCCCTCACTACTAGTAAAACAGACTATCAGAAACTATGTGCTCAACTAGACTTTCCTGAAGTAACTAGTCTTGCTTCTCTGCTACCTGAGCCACACAGGTCACCAGTGGGTGTTTACTCATTGACAGGTCAACTCCAATCTATAAGGCAAATTGGAAAAGCCAGATAATAGAGTACAGCCAGGGGAAGTTTTTAGCTGAAATTACTCATGATGAGTTAAGGTCTTACTAGCCAATACTAAGGCATGTGCGTGTGCGTGCACATGCATGTGTGTGCGTGTGTGCGTGTGTGTGTGTGTGTGTGTGTGTGTGTGTGTGTGTGTATGTGTTTTCCTGGTAGTACTGGAATGTAACTCAGGGCTTCACACTGCAGATGACAAGTATGTGCCACCAACCCCAGCCATTGGTTGAGATAGGGTTTCAGAATCTTCTTTTTGCCCTGGCTGGCCCTGGATTTCTATTTCCCAATCCCTACCACTCAAATGGCTACAATTATAACCTTGACCCACTGTGCCTGGCTCTCTGAACTCTTGATCCTCCTACCCCAACCTCCCGAGTGCTGGGATTATAGGCATATATCTACCAAGAGCTATAAACCATTTATAAAACAACCTTGTGACAACCAGCTTTTTCACAATTCTTCCCTCCAGAGCAAATAAGCATAGTTACTTTGGAACTCAGTTTTTCCTTTCCCACAATTTGAATATTATTATCATTACCAAAGAAAGGACTATCCACTGCTATCTTACTGTCTTAAGATCCAGCCACACATAGGCTATTTGTGTCTTGGCAGTTGAGCTTATCAAAGGCTAAGCCTGGCCTGCTCACCTGCCACAGAGTCCATCCAAGCTCCAACATCCCCACCTTCAGGAAATAGTGCAAATAGTGCAAAACTCACCTCAATACTCAGGGCACCATATATATATGACCAAATAGCACACCCAGGAACATCTGGATTTCTATATTTCCATTCCCCCCCTCCGCCATTCTAACCTCCCAACTCCCTCAACTCCCTCTTCACAAAAGGACTCTTATTATGAAGTCCAAACCCAAGCCATCTGCTCCCCCTCCCCCTGTGAGCAGCACTCTCTTTCCTTCTTTGTAGGAGAGCAAGCTCCTTCCAATGGCCATTCCAGCCATGGAGGCAGAGATTCAGTCCCTGATAACCTCCAGCCACACTGCAGGGGGTAGAGAACAGAAACAAAAATGCAAGGATTCTTCTTATTTCTTTGACTACTGCATAGTACTCTAAGCAACTCAGGGTTGAGAAGTAGCAATAGAACACTCTCCAACGAGTTCAGGCCAATACTGAGGCATTCCAACAATGTTTTCTTTTCTGAGCATTATTATTGTTGTTGTTGTTGTTGCTGTTGTTGTTGCTATTGTCTGTTGGACTCAGCAACTTCAGCAAAAACAAGGACCTCACTGGTGGTTAGCTGGCTTGTCACATCCCCATCCCATGGAGGCTACTTCCAAACCAGCATAGCCAGTGGAACTTTCTGGAATGGGTAGTGATTTCCTTTGTCTATACTGTCTTGGGCAGTGAATACTATATGTGACTCAGAACATTTGCAATGTGGCTAGTGGAACCGAGCAAAATGAACTTGTAAGATGCCCTCCTCATTTTAATTAGTTTAAAAATATCAGGCATAAGAAACCATGAATAGCATTACAACAAAGTCATAGTTACATCCAGAGTCTGCAAGCTTGGGGTGTCTTTTATCAGCTGTGTTTCTAGCACGCTAGTATATTTCTGTTCTTACTTTCCCACAGAATTAGAAAACATATCTTTAAACAGCACAATTTTGGTAAAAAAATAAAAAGTGGGCAAACGTCTCAGAGAGACTCTTGGGGTTCACAATTAAATGTTTTGATTGTTTTGTTTTTGTTTTCAGAAATACATTTTGTATCCATGTCTTCTATATGAGATTGTTGAATGTTCCATGGGAATACAAGTAACACAGGTTCCACATTTTCAGGTTCAACTAATCTCATGGGAAAATCTTGCATCCATACATTCCAATACAGATTCCTTTTTCTCACTATTCCCTGAGCAATATAGCATGGCAACTTTTTTTTAACATAGAATTTATATTGTATTGGGTATTATAAAAAATAAAGGGTCAGGTGCTGATGGTTCAATTCTGTAATTCTACCTGCTTAGAAGGCTGAGTTCTGAGGATTGAAGTTAGAGGTCAGCCAAGGCAGAAAAGTCCATGAGACTCTTATCTCCAGTTCACCTCCAAAAAAGCCAGAAGTGGAGGTGTGGTTCAAGGGGTAGAACACAACCCTTGAATAAAAAAGCAAGACCATAAATCCCTGAGTTCAAGCCCCAATGCCAGCATACATAAAAGTAAATACATAAAATATATTTAGAAGAATAGTTTTTTAAATATGAGTTTATTCTTGCATTGTTATTATTATGGTGTTGGGCAGAGAGGTTACTGTTTCATAAGTCAGGTAAGGTGTACATTTCTCTTCTTTTTTTTTTTTTTTCAGGTCCAAGATTGGACCCAAACTAGCTACCTGACCCTTTTGCTTACTCGCTGGTACTCTACCAACTGAGCCACATCCCCAGCCACAGGAGTACATTTCCTTTTGGACAACATCACCTCTTCCTTCACTTTTTAAAAGTATAATTTTATAACAAAGATGATGCCTTTTTTTATCTTTTGTCCTACTGTATCTCAATGTCAAAGACCACTACAACTTTTTATCCAGATGGTGCTGACTTCATGTTTTTTTCTTCTCTCTGGAGGTAATTCAATTTTTCTAGAGTTTTCTGTCATGGATGCTGATAAGGAAGAGATGTGCAATGTCAGTCCAAAGTAGGAGAAAAGGTAACAAACTAATTAGTTGGGGAAATGCTATATATAAAGCCAAACTACTCATTTTGTTTTGTCTTGTTTTTAGTCTATAAGAATTAAGCCTGAAATAGCTAAATGTGTTGTTTCCTTGCAACATGGGTGGGTTTTAGAGACTCAATTTCCCGGTCCCATTGAGTGCTCCATTGTTCAATCTCTCTCTCTCTCTCTCTCTCTCTCTCTCTCTCTCTCTCTCTCTCTCTCTCTCTCTCTCTCTCTCTCTCTCTCTCTCTCTCTCTCTTCTCTCCTCTACGTCCCCTCCCTCCCCCTCTCTCTCTCCATTTCTCTTCCAGAGTAGTGGAGACCTGAAAATCCAAGAGGTCTTCTGTTCCCCTGGTTGTGACTCTGGGTGCTGTCCCTGAGCTTTTTATCTCAAGGCTACCACCCTACCCCTGAGCCTGGGCATTGTCCCTGAGCTCTTTGGCCCAAGGCTACTACCCTACCCTTGAGCTAAGCCCCACTCCCCATTTTCTAGAGGTTAATTGGAGATAAGAGTCTCAGTTCCTTTTGTGTCTGGGCTGGCTTTGAACCTTGATCCTCAGATCTCCTCAGTAGTTAGGATTACAGGTGTGAGCCGCCATGCCCTGCTAGGCTATGACTCTGACTTTTGTTTTTGTTTTTGTTTTTGCCAGTCCTGATGCTTGAACTCAGGGCTGAGCACTGTCCTTGGGCTTTTTCCTCAAGGCTAGCACTCTACCACTAGAGCCACAGCACCACTTCTGGCTTTTTTCTATGTACGTGATACCGAGGAATTGAACCCTGGTTTTCGTGCATGCTAGGCAAGCACTCTACCACTAGGCCAAACTCCCGGCCCCGACTCTGACTTTTTAAGCAACATCGTATGCAATGGAGATAGAGCTGTGGACCAAGTGGTTAGACTCACACATTACTCATTTTATGACTGCACACTAACAGGCTCATATTATGCTTGCAGGCTCTTGTTTTGAACATTTCTGTTCTTGTTGCATTATGTGTCTGTGCCTTTGTCGTAGGTCACATCTGCTCAGACAAGTTGGCTATCGTTTAATTCAATCACAGTAACATTGAGTACACTATTCGTGTATTCTTCAAAATTACCCCAGCTCCAGTGAAGATGCCATCATAGTTCTGAAGGAAAGCTACTCGAAATACAGCATGTGAGAGTTCACCAGACAGTAAACGGGGAGACCTTCAAGCTTTGTCCTGAATTCTTCTTCATTCATTCTCTCTGGAGCAGGTTAAATCTCTTGAATTAAGATCCATGCCCACGTGCTAATGAAAATGGAATGTGTACAGAATCTGACATTTATGTGTTGATTGCTGAAATGTCACTTCTGCCTTCCTCTCTTTTGTTACCTTTTGGAAACTTCAGAAAGGAAGCTGATGCTTTCAATCTTTTTCTTTTATCTAAAAATGTGTGTTATTTGAACTTGCTGTCATCTATAACAACTTCTGTTTTGTTAAATAATTGCTTTAGACAATTTTTAAAAATAATACTTATGCAACTCTTCATTTCAATTATTGAATGTTATGTATATATAGAAGCTTTCAATTCCAAATGTGTGTGTGGGGTGTATGGGGGTGGGGGGGATCTCTGTTCCTTTTTAGTATTCTACAAGCTCTTTAGGTCCCTACACAGCCTAAGTTCACAGTCATTGCTTAAGGGTCTGTAACTTGCAGAGAGGGACAGAAGAAGAATTGTAGCAAATGAGAGAATTGCAGGCAATTTTTTCTCTTCCCGGATGGCTATGCTTGTGCGCCCCCTGCTGGCTTGGTCTATGGTAACAACTGCTAAGAAACTAGATAGAAGTAGGTAGAAGACTATTTTCACTCAAGCCCTAGAACTGACACACAGAAAAGAGAAAAGAATGAAGATAGTTGAAATGACTTGAAGGAGCTTATTCCCTCATCCACAAAGGCAAAAACAAGGTGTACTTTTTAAGGACTTTTTTTCTCCTTTTTTCCATGACTATACTAGAAAGCTCACTTCTGGGGTGTGGCGAGGGAGGAGGGAGTGGTCCTAGGGCTGGAAGCAAGGCCTGGGCACTCTTCCCCAGCTTGGGTTTTTGCTCAAGGCTTTAACCACATTTCTTCCACCTCTAGCTTTTTGGTGGTAAATTGGAGATAAGAGTCTCAGACTTTCCTGACCAGGTTGGCTTTGAATTGTAATCCTCATATTTCAGCCTCTTGAGTAGCTAGGATTATAGGCATTGCCACCATATTTTAGAAGCACCCCTTCACAGTGCTTTTGTAGCACTAATGCTTTGAGAATGTGTGAGCAAGGGAGAAGGATGAGTTATGTGGTATTTATGTCCCTCAGGTCCTTCATTAAACACACACACACACACACACACACACACACACACACACACACATCTTCCACAAGGAGTTACATCAGTGCAGCCTAAAGCCTTACTACCATATCTTCCACATTCACCAGCTCACTATCTTATATAGAAACTCAGAGCCACCTGCTCCGAGTTTAGCTGTATATAAAAGACATTTACCAAATGGTGAAATTCTCTTTTGCCTCTAAAACACAGCTTACTTTTCACCATCTGGAAAGCAAGCTTATAGCCATAGTCTGGTAACTACCCAATACCCTGAGTCTAGGCATCCCACTGTAAGCCCAAGCTGTGGTCATCTCTGGATCTCAACATTGCTGGACACAATGGAGAAAACACAATGGAAGAGCTGACTCTGCAGGCTGAAATGAGACATCGCTAGTATCAGTCAACAGCATTGAAACTTTAAACTGTCAAAATACAACCAAAGAGAGAACCTCCTTGGATTGGTGCAGAACAAACAGGGCTCATGTCCTTGCAACAGCACTCTGCACACGGGGAAAGGAAGTGGTATGCTAGGAACTGGGAGTGGTATCCCCAATTCTCCTAACCCCCAACATCTGCACCCCAATTGACCTCATTTCCAATTGCCCTTCCTATAGTCTGCTCTTTCAGTCTGAATGAGAATGCTCCCCCAAGTCCCAAACTAGTCCATCTCTTTATTAGATTAAAACTTCTCAAAGACTTCCACTGACTTTCTACAGACTAAAATCCTTGTAATCATTTCCAAAGGCTGGCTTCTTCTCTGTCTTTCCAGTCAACCCGAAATCTGAAGCACCTGTTCTATTTCCATCTTGAATTTTACTAGTGCAACTAACATTTAACTCTGTAAAGACAGGGTAGAAGATAGTTACCATATCCATCACCCCTAGTGTCAAGCCTGGTGTAGACTTGGTTATCACTGGCTACATAAATACCAGAATGACTCAGATGGAGGAATGCATGTCTCCCAGCAATGACAAGAAGCACCAAACTAGCAGGAAAAAGTTCCTTTGGTAGCCACTGGTGACAATGCAACCAGCTTTCCTACTTAGCTTCATCAATAGCAAAAGAATCAAGCAACATCAAGAAATGGGTCCCCAATTAGCAAGTACCATAGTTTATTTGAGCAAACATGGTTGTCAGGGCTAAGGCATACCTCCCACTCAGAATTTTTCCTCTGTTATCATCATTGTTTACTAAGAAGAAAAAGAGTCAGTAGGAAACTTTCTGATTTGAGGATCTTTTTGTTCATCCCCAGGGCAAGCAGAAATGGCAATACCATTCACCCCAAAGTGGGTGAACTTTCAATTCTCCAAACGCCCTTTCTGCATTAACCTAAAATGATCTTACTAGGAAATTGGAAAGACATGTTTTTCTTATTTTTTTCTATCCAAACACTAAGTGACAATGGCCAAGGATACGAACAGGTAGTTTTCTATGCTCCTGATAAATAAGAGTTTTAGATTGTCCTCAGGCACAATAGGAAGGGAGGAGGAACAATGTTGACACCCTTCCTATTAGAATTATTGTCCCTATTTTAGAAGTTCTTATTTAAACTGACCCTTACGGACATTATCTTTCTTTGATTTCAAACATACTTGACTTTTATTTCTCTTTCATTTGAGACTTTGTTGTTGTTGTTGTTTTAATGAAGCAGAAATGATCACCAAAACAGATCCACTAGTAGCAGAAACCCTTATTTCCTAACAGAATTAATTGTAACTTCTTACTATGACCCAGATCAAATTTCTCTTCCTATATATAGTAGACTTCGTCTTGACTCGGGGTCTCCACTTCTACCATTGCTAACACTGATTCTAGGAATTCTGCCATTGACTGGAGGACACTAGCTGGTTTCAACATAATGCAATTTAGAGTACTTGAACCCATTGGCACCTCATATGGAGGTGACTTATATGCCCTTTTGTCCTATATGCTGCGACACATGTTTGAAAGGAGCCATCTTGCTGGTGGATCACACCTGTCATCCTAGCTACTGAGGAGCCTGAGATTGGAAGATTGGGATTCAGAGCTCCAGAGACTCTTATCTCCAATTAATCACCATGGGGGGAAAAAGGAAATAGTGCTGTGGCTAACGAGGTAGAGCACTACTAGCCTTGAGCAAAGGAGCTCAGGGACAGCCCCCCGACCCTGAGTTCAAGCCCCAGGACTGACAAAAAAGGGGGTGAGCCATCTTGGCTTGAAGTGTGTTAGAACTTCCTTGGAAGGGTTGTGTGTACTTTACCTCTGCTGGCCCCTCCCAGCCCTTTCCTCTGCATCTCAAATTTTGCTTTCTCCCATCTTACCTTCTCCTTGAGTTTTCCTAAAATAGAAAACAACATAACTAGGATTTCTAACAGTTTTAAAACTCAAGTCAAGATGAAAACTCACAGAGTTCTTATTTTGTCATTATCCCTTGAACCACTCACTTCTTTTTTTCTGTTGTAGGGCTTGAACTCAGCACCTGAGCTTTTTTTTTTTTTTGCTCAAGGCTAGTAGTGCTCTACCACTTTAAGGCACAATACCATTTCCTGTTTTCTGGTGGTTATTTGGAGAAAAAGTCTCATAGACTATTCTGCCTGAGCTGGCTTTGAATCAGGATCCTCAGATCTCAACATTCTGAGAAGCTAAGATTACAGGCATGAGTCATTGGTATCCAGCGGACCACTCACTTTTGATTGACCTGGAAACTCTCCATAGATGCCAGCTATAATTCCCATCATATACGTGTGTGTGTGTGTGTGTGTGTGTGTGTGTGTGTGTGTGTGTGTGTGTGTGAGATAGTACTGGACCTGAACTCAGAATCTGGATGCTGTCCCTTAATTTTTTTTCCTTTTTTTAATTGTAATTAGTAATAGGGTTACATGATATTTGCCAGATAGAAGGTGCATTAATTCACATACATTGATACCCTTTCACATGTCTTGGTACCCATTTCCCTCCCCCCCCCCGCACCCCCTACCCATCTTGGTTTTCCCCCCTTCCCTATCAAATTTCAAATAACCAAATACAAATAAATTCAATATATCAGATAATGAAGTGAGATACTATACCAATATGAGATAACCAAGGGACAGCAAAGGAGATGAGAGACAACATAGTACATTAAAGACAACAATCATTCATTATATGGCTTTTGTTTCAATATCCTGGAGGTCCTTTCAATTAGCTTCATACTATATGGCCTTATGTATCTAGGTTTTGCTCTATTGCAGATCTTTGCTAGTAGAGCCCAAGGTTTCTACTAATTATGACGAATGAGGGAAACCATTGAGCCTAAGTTCCTTTGAGTCTGGCTTACTTCACTTAATATGATTTTTTCTAAGTCTTTCCATTTCCTAACAAATGGGGCGATGTCATTCCTTCTGACAGAAGCATAGAATTCCATTGTGTACAAATACCACATCTTGTTGATCCACTCATCAACTGAGAGACATCTAGGTTGGTTCCATATCTTTGCTATGGTAAATAGTGCTGCAATGAACATTGTTGTGCTAGTGGATTTAGTATGTCCTTGTTTCTGGGTAGTTGGGTAAATGCCAAGTAGTGGAATTGCTGGGTCATAAGGGAGTTCTATATTTAGTCTTTTGAGGAACTGCCATACTGCTTTCCATAGTGGTTGAACGAGTTTGCACTCCCACCAACAGTGTAGTAGTGATCCCTCCTGGCCACATCCCCTCCAGCATCTGTTGTTACTCGTTTTCCTGATCCTGGCCATTCTAACTGGAGTGAGGTTGTCCCTTAATTTTTCATTCAAAGTTAGTACTCTGCTACTTAAGCCACACTTCCACATCAGTCTTTTTTTCCTGCTTAATCAAAGATAAGTCTCCAGGACTTTCATGCCGAGGCTGTTTTCAAAGTACATGCCTTAGATCTCCAACACCTGAGTAACTAGAATTACAGGTGCGAGCCACTACTCATAGCTTACTTCTAATTTTTTGAGCCCAAAAGAATGTCGAGAAGAACTGGTTTATATTCTTCATAGTTATTGAAGATCTTCTAAAATCTCATTTACTTGATTGTCTAATTGTCCTATCTCCTGCCAATGAAGTCCAAACGCAGAGCTTGATCTCAGTCACTGCCCTGTCACCAACAGTGCCTTTCTCACAGTAGGTGGTCAATAAATATTCAATGATTAAAGATATATGAATAAATCATAGGGTTTTCCCCCTCATATTGTTACACTATATGTGTATCTGTGTCCAATGATCAAATTAAATAAAAACATGCCCAGGAAACAAGAGATTTGGCAGAAGAAAATGAATATGGCACTTAAAAGATCTAGCCATGAGACAAAAGCAAAGCCAATATATAACAACCAAACAAACTCACACCTAGGGCTTTCCAAACTTGAGTGTACCTGGAACACGCCTCCCTTCAGAGACCTTGTTAAAGGATAGTTTCTGGTCTAGGGCACATGGAAGGTCTGCTGGTCTTTTGGGCATTAATGATGCCACATTCATGCTGCTGAGCAGTAAACCTACATAGAGCCAAAGTGGATTGAAAATAATTGACTCCTTCTTTTGATCGGAAGGCTAGAATACTTGGCAGATAACAACAATGGATATATTTTCATTTTTTTCACTGAATACCCTAACTCCAGAAAGGACACACCACATCATCACAACAGAAAAATCTTCCAACTATAGAAACGAATAATTTAGTAACTGGCAGGATGCTTAATACATTAGGAGAAAAAAATCAATAAGGCTTGAAAAAGAATATGAAAGCAATTTCATTCCCATTCAATGGGATAACCTGTTCTTTTATGGCCATTAATGTAAAACAAATGCACTCAGATGGATCCGGAAGGGAATCTTGAGTCCTCACACATATTATTTCATTGCTTCACAGATGTTTGGAGCAGGAAAGAAAAGTGATTCATAGACAAGAGCGACTCCTTCAAGGCCACTCCATACAGATTTTTCCAGTGCCTACTATGGCACAGCCCACGCAGCATTTTGCCCCTTGGTGGGGGAATATAAGATGTATTCTTCCTCTCCTGGGATGAAAATGATACTCAGCCCTCCAGATGTTTATATAACAGAGAGCTAAAGATGGAGAGACAAAAGAAGAACAGTTCTATGAAAGGACACTGAAGGCTCCATTCATCCAGAAGGGTCCCCTGACTTCCATGCTCAGCCCAGCTGTTTATTCTAGAGTCACCCCAATTCAGTGTTCATGGCCCTCCCCTCCCCCACCCTCCCTCCCGGTCACAATGCTACATAGGGCCTGCAGAAAGAAAGGAGAGGAAGAAAGGAGGAAGGAAGGAAGGAAGGAAGGAAGGAAGGAAGGAAGGAAGGAAGGAAGGAAGGAAGGAGAGAGAGAGAGAGAGAGAGAGAGAGAGAGAGAGAGAGAGAGAGAGAGAAAGCAAGAAAGCAAGAAAGCAAGAAAGAAGGAAAGAAAGAAAGAAATCTGAGCAGAAGGAGATGTCCTGAGCAAGGCACCCAGAGCAAGGCCACAGAAAGGACAATTTGTGTCTGAAGTCAAAGTTCTGCCTTGCATGCTAGCCCTGGCCCTCTGAGATCGGTAAATCTATTTCCCCTGCCAACCTCGTTCACACTTTCCTTTTCTATTTATTTGTTGTTGTTTTTGGTTTTTTTTTGTACTGAGACAATACTAAGACTTGAACTCAGAGCCTGAGAGCTATCCCTTAGCTTTTCCCATTCAAGCCTTATGGTCTA
This sequence comes from Megascapheus bottae, assembly GCF_031878675.1. NCBI lineage: Eukaryota > Metazoa > Chordata > Mammalia > Rodentia > Geomyidae > Megascapheus > Megascapheus bottae. The sequence goes on from NC_143526.1 coordinate 13,676,417, forward strand.
TCACTTGGGCCACAGTTTCACGTTCAGTTTTTTCGTGGTTCATGGGAGATACCTCCCTGGGGTAAGCTTTGAACTAGGCTCCTTAGATCTCAGTTTCCTGAGTAATTAAGATTACAGTCACAAGCTACCAGTGCCTGGCCAAATTCACATTTTTTGAAGAAAGGAAATCTCACTTTCCTATGGTTCTGGATACCAGGCTGAGGCCCTCAGAGAGTAAAAATAGCACAAGCCTCTCCTCATTCTCCCCTCTGGAGATGAGAATGCGGGTAGTTATTGCATTGGACCTCGCCTATCACTTTGCCCATCTGACAGGTGGAAATGAAACATGGAGGCTGTCTTCTGAGAAAATGAAAAGTGGAGCTCCCATCTCCACAAATTCAGCCCACCACTGGACAGCGATCTCTGAGACAGCCATCTATCTTATGGCCAACCAAGAGGCGTGCCCCCGGCTCCCCCTTCTCATGCACATACAACTCAGCATTCATACTTGCCTGTCCTTAAACACTCTCACTCACACTCCCTGTGCATGCACACAGACTGGGGAATTACAAATCTCCCTCAACAAAACAACCCTGTAGATTGTTTAAACCCACTCATGTCTCACTATGGAGCCCCAAATTGAAAATGCCCTGGGTAGTGATCCCAACTTCCATGCAAATAGACCTCATTGGAATGGGAAATTAAGAAGTGCTAGGAGTTGGCTTAAAACTCTACAACTGTATCAAGGTTTTAAGGCCGCTGAATGAAAGGATCTCTAGGATATAGAAACATAAGCCATATAATGAATGATTGTTGTTCTTAAGGTACTATGTTATCTCTCATCTCTTTTGCTGTCCTTTGGTTATCTCACATTGTTACACTATCTCACTTTGTTACCTGATATATCGGATATATTTGTATTTGGTTATTTGAAATTGGATAGGGAACAGGGGAAAACAAGATGAGGGGTGGGGGAGGGGAGAGGGAAATGGGGACCAAGACATGTGAAAAGGTATCAATATATGGGAATTAATGCACCATCTATCTGGCAAATATCATGTAACCCTTCTATTAATTACAATAAAAAATATATGAAAAAAAAACTCTACAACTGTAAGGTCTTTAAGCTCTAAATTCGCTTAGCTATCTGAATCCTGCCACACCCAGAGTCCAAGTTCATCTATGTGCAATGCCATCTTTCGGCCCTGTGCTCATCTTCTTGATAATGTCAGGGCTTCCACCTTCCTGGTCTTTCAACACCGTCTCCATTTTGCTCTGCTCATAGTCTGTTCTGCAGGTGTCCCTCAGCTACCCAGCTGCCTAGTGCGCGCTCTCGCGCTCTCTCTCTCTCTCTCTCTCTCTCTCTCTCTCTCTCTCTCTCTCTCTCTCTCTCTCTCTCTCTCTCTCTCTCTCTCTCTCTCTCCCCCTCCCCTTGCCTCCCTGCCCCCCCCTATGCATGTCAGTCCCATCATTTGGATTCACTGTCACCTCTTGCTTGACTAACCCCACCCCAGCCCTAATGGTTGCCGAGGTGACTACTAGTTGCCTAGCACCATCTTTTACCAGCCAGATGGGCTTCCTGTCATTGGTCACCCTGGGTCTATCTCTGTTTTTTAACACCTGGACCATGAAGTTCCATCTCCCAGGCTACCTCAGCCCCCATTCCTGCATCTGTCTATGTCAGGATATAAAATTCTAAGATAGGGTAACAATAAGATAATCCATTGTAACTGGGCTAATATGTAATGATACCCTATATTATTTCAACCAACTCACACCACCTACCAAGCTGCTTCTAAATGGCTTTTTGCAAATTTTTATTCTTTTTCCCAATATGCCAGTATAACCATGTTAATAGCTTGTTCCCAGAACAAACTACATATTACAAAAGGCACCAAGGGCATTCCTAATAATATAAAAAGTAACTGTAAACATAAAAGAAAAAGGGAAACATACATTTTAAATTCTTGATTAAGCAGTTCCAGAGAATACTATAAATCTAACAATGTTCAAAGAAGTAATAGTAGTAAAACAATGTCACATAGCAAAATAGAAAGTAGGTACTAAAACTAAACTTCTAGTAAAAGAAAAGTGTATACATATATGTGAACAAAATAAAACAAAGTCATCACTCAGTTCTATTAGAAGATATCTGTTGGTTAATCTGTTTTCTATGAGTCCGAGCTACTTTCTGGAGCTGACTTTATGAAGATTTTAATAATTCTATATCTACATTTTTGCCTTTTCCACAGACATGACAAGTCCAAGTCTCCAGTAAGGCCCCAAGGATAATAAGACACTTGTGTCTGAAGATGGTTCATCAGGGAGAAGGACATAGAGGAGAGAGAGGAAGGGGAGGAGAAGAGGACCCTCCACTGAATAAGGAGAAGGGACTTTTCATCCCAAGCTCATTCCTGCCTTTCATTGACTGTCACTAATCACTATACACATGTTAAAAACTGCTGTGTTACCCTGAAAGCACTGGCATTTGCCAGTGGTTCACAGCTGTAATCCTAGCTACTCAGGAGGCTGAGAGCTGGGGATCCTGGTTCAAATTGAGTCCAGGGAGGAAAGTCCATGAGGCTTTTACCTCCAACGAACCACCCCAAAGCCAGAAATGAAGCTGTGGCTCAAGTGGTAGCATGCTAGGCTTGAGCCCAAAAAGTTCAGGGACAGTGCCCAGGTCCTGAGTTCAAGATCCAGGCTGGGCAACCCTCCTCCAAAATAAAGAAGGCAACAAAAGGAATATCACTCAAGGGAGAAGAGATCTCACTGGCAAAGGATTATATGTTTAAACAATATCATGCATGAAGTGCTGCAGTATTTTTTACCTGGTTAGTGTCTGAAACACCTGACATTGATCTGGGGTATTTAAGCAAGAACACTGGCTAACACCCCTGCTCTGGCTGTGCTCACAGGAAATGGGCCACAGGGCAAGTGCCTCCTCACCTCCCTTGGGAATCTGTAGATTCCTCACCTTGTCTTTTAACCAGGATTTACCAGCCTGCCACGAAGAAATCTAACTAAACAAGGTACGTATTTCTTCTTGTTTTTCTTTATTGGAGGCATTAAAATAGGGCCTTTTAGGCTTTTCTTGCGCAAAGGCCTTCACAAAGGCCTAAGAACCAAGTCATCAAACAGATTGACTTCAATTTCCCATCTACAAAGCTTCCCAGAAAGCACCCTACTTGTTTCTTGGGGAGCCCATCTTCCCATAGAAACTGCCAATACAGGATAACCGTTGAAGTTAACTTTTAGAAGCAATTTACAAAATGTCCCAAATCTGAGCACTGAGCCTCTTGAACATGATGCCTTCTTCTCCTCCTCCTTCTCCTCCCCCTTCCTGCCTTCTCCTCGCTTCTCCTCTTCCTCCCTTCCCCTTCTCCTCCCCTTCCTCCTCCATCTTCTTCCTTCCCACACTCCTTCCTTATGGTCTGGAGGAGTCACCTGGGGAAACTTGAGTGTGGATTAGCCCTGCAGTCCTGGCTGGCTGTAGAGATCTCCTTTCACCAAATATGGTGCTTGGGCTGAGAGCAGAAGTTACCTGCATGATTGCTTGTGGACCTGGCCTGGAAGCAAGAAGGAGTCTCACAAAGGAGAATCTTCCAAGGGAGGAACATAAAGGCACAGCACCTCTGCTCATACAAAATAACACTTATCAAAATGAACTCCAGGAAATGGAATGAAGAAGGTCTTTTTTTTCTTTGTTGCCATTTTTGTTTGTGTTTCTTTTTGACTTGTCTGTTCATTACTGTCTTTAGGAGAGTAAGGAGGACCCAGAAATGGAGGGACAAAGAGTGAACAAATGCAGCAGTGGTACTCACTAGACACTCTATTGAAAATGAACTACATAATTTGTGGGTAGGAAAGGGAGGGGGAAAGAGCGAGAGCCAGGGATAGGGTAGCACTGTCCCCCCCCAAAAAAACACCCCAGTAATGTACTCATTACCTGACTTAGGTAACTATAACCTCTCTGTATAAATTAAAGGACTCTCCAACAAGTGAAGTTCTCAGACTTGGCTGTGGAGAGCATTTCCAGCATCTGGGGCCAGCCTAATCCCAGGTATGTGGTGATTTCCCTGGCGGATTTGAGGCAGGGCGTCATTTTTTTCAACACAACAGTGGAGCAGCCCCACTTGAAAAAACAGACAAGCCCCCTGGATCAAGACGGGCTGAATTCACAAAGTGACATAGTGAGTTAAAACCCTTTTGTATAACTACTTAAAAGTAGTTAAAAAAAAAACAGACAAGACCGGGAGTTTGGCCTAGTGGTAGAGTGCTTGCCTAGCATGCACGAAGACCCAGGTTCGATTCCTTGGTACCACATACTTAGAAAAAGCCGGACATGGTGCTGAGGCTCAAGTGGTAGAGCTCTAGCCTTGAGAAAAATCCAAGGACAGTGCTCAGCCCCTGAGCTTAAGTCCAGGACTGGCAAAAAAACAAAACAAAACAAAACAAAAAACAGACAAGCACAGGAACAAATATTATCACCACAACCAGAAAAAAAATCACATTAGACCATAGTGCATGGAAATGTCCTGTAAGGAGAATTCTTTGGGGAGGGAGATTTCTAGAAACTTTTCTATGAAATACCTGGCAGCTGTGATTTGCCTCCTGCTTCCTCTGCCTTCCATTGCAGGCTTCCTCGTGCAGCATCCGAAATGGAGTAGATGGAGGAAAGAATTTTCTGGAGAGAGAGCGACTGCCCAGAAGTTGTGGCTTAAAGAGGCTGGGATTACTGAGAGGCTCGTAGGGGTTAACTATTAATAACTCATAACACCTGCTGCTTCTGCAAGGGATGGTAAACAAAGGGATGAGGGAGGGGGAGGGGGAGCAGGAGCTGACTACAGCTCAGGATGAGCTGGGGTCTTCTCTAATCCACCCTCACCTCTCCAACAAGGCAACCAGGTTCAAGAGAACAGAGAAAGTCCCGTTTTCAAACAGGTAGGACAGAAGTTAGGAGCAATTTGTTTAGAGGTCTTTGTAGCCACCATCACAGGGTCAGAAGGCACAAAAATGTTTTGTTTTCTTAAAGTTTGGGAAAAGGGATTATTCCCAATTCAACTATGTCTTGGAGAAGTATCTGAGAGTAGAAGACTAAAATTGTGGAAACTTTCAAGATCGATAATCAGGGCATGTTTTTTTAATTAATTCCTTGAAGTGTGTTGAGGTCTGTGATGTTAAAATAATAGCCAAGGAAGCAATCAGTTCTGGGGAGCTGTGGCCAGCTAGAGGATAGCACCTTGGGTCTCCTCCGGGGGTGTGAAGAGGGGTGGGCAGTCTGGTTGAGAATCATGCTGGGGGCTTCCCAGCCAGAACCCAAGGCTCTGAGCATCCCCTTGCTTCAGGCGTTCCTCTTAAATTCCTTGTGATCTGGAAACATTCATAGAAAGACCCAAATACTTACAGATGAGACTTTTTTTATGATGGGTGGAAGGGCTCTGTTCAGGAAAGCTCAAGAAATATTGAATCAACACGTAGGTATAAAGGCTCACTTAAGATCAAACATCTGAAAGGAGAACCCAGAACATGGGGGAAAGGTTGGGGGGGGTGGCGCTAGCTCATTGTCCATCAGAAAGCAGAATGAGATCTGATTGTTTTACCAAGAAATCTTTTCTAGGGTTATCGTGGTTGTTGTTTTGAGACAGGGTCTTGCTATGTTGCTTAAGCTAGCCTCAAACCCCTGAACTCAATGAGTCAGTCCTCCTGCTTCCATCTTCAGAGCAGCTGAGACTATAGGTACAAGCCACCATGCCAGCTTATATAATTTTTGTCTTCTTTTCTTTTCTCTTCTTTTCTTTTTTCCTTCTCTCTCTCTCTTCCCCTTCCTTTCTTCCCTTCTTTTTTTGTTCTTTTTTGGAAATGGAGGAGTAGGCTCAAGTGGTAGAGCACTAGCCTTGAGTAGAAAAATCCAAGGCCCTGAGTTTAAGCCCAAGTATTGGCACAAACATACATACATACATACATACATACATACATACATACATACATACATACATACGAAAACAACCAGAGATTAATCATGTATATCTTGGCAGAAAGCTACTTGGACTTTTCTCATGCTTCTATCAGCCAACTTGGCACTGAGTCAAATTTTAATAGATTGCTACATATCTTTTCTCCTTTCTTCTCTCCTCTTCTCCTCTCTCCTTCTCTTCCCTCCCCTTCCATCCTCTCTGTACTGTCCTCTGCTCTTCTCTCCTCACCTCCACTCATCTCTTTGTGCAACCCAGACATTGAGCTCAGGGTCTCAAGCCAGGCAAGTCCTCTACCACTCAAGCCTCTCTTCCAATCCTTAAATTGTTTATTTCATATAGAACATTTTAAACTATAAGTTATCATATTCACTTCCCCAAAGTCTTCTGAAGACCCAGATCCACCAAGACACAGCCAGCACAAGTCTTCCTCTCACTTCCTCTCCATATATAACATTGCACTCCCTATGGGGCATCTGGTACTCCTGTAACCCTAAGTGGTTACGTGGGTATTTCCAGTAAGCACATTTTCTCCAGCCATTGCACACAAGCATCTTGGATAGAAGGGTCTCAATTTCTTGTGTACTTTCACCACCATCTGATGTTGTTTTCCATCATTTGTAACACATTTTCATCAACAATAGAAAGTTCTTTTAAAATTTGAGTTCACCAGTCCTGCTAGCTGAGCAGGAGGCTGAGATCTGAGGACCAAGGCTTATGGCCAGCCCATGCAGCAAAGTCTATGCGGTTCTTATGTATAATTAACCAGCAATGAGCCAGAAGGGGAGCTATGGTTAAGTGGTAGAGTGCCAGCTTTGGGCAAAAACCTTAAGGGATAGTGCCCAGGCCCCGAGTTCAAGTTTTAGGACTGGCACTCTCTCTGTCTCTCTTTCCCTCCCCCCTCCACCTCTCTCTCCCTCTCTCTCCTATTTCTCTGGGGAGTGCTGTCTAATCCCAGATAACATCATCTCATAAAATGAACAAATGACTACAGAGCATGGTAGTATATAGTTGTAACCCCAGCCCTTGGGAGACAGAGGCACGATGATCATGCATTCAAGGCCAGACAGCCTAAGTTACATAGTGAGACTCTGGGCAAAAATAGAGCAAAATAAGAGTATGTGTCACAGTAGTACCCACAACTTTGAAGTCAACAAGAAGCTCAAAACAGTAAAGGGGGACATTCAAGATGCATGTTGCTCACACATTCTCATGTTGAATCAAAGCCTTTTGTACAGCTAAAGATAATTTTTAAAAATGAAAAATGTAACATGGTACTCTTTGTTTGACAGGTTAATGGGAGAAACTGAAAATACACACAGGCCGAAGAGATCAGGTATCAATTCTATTTCCATGTATTAGTCCCACTTAACTAATTGACGTTATACTAAGGGACAGTGTTTTACAACGCTAGCCAGGGCAGTGTGTCCAAGTCCAACTCTTCATATAACTTTGATTTTCATAGTTTAGGTTTAGCCTTCACAGAAGTGGCTGTATTATGAGATTCCTTCACAGATTTTCTAAAAAGACTCATTCATAGATATAGATATAGATATAGATATAGATATAGATATAGATAGCTATTTTGCCAAGAATGGATTCAAACTAAATTGATAGAACCAATATAGCGGCATAGATACAGCTGCCTCTGCCAGGCAGCTGTGTTCAGAGATGAGCTTTGCACACAAACTGTCCTCTCAAACTTTCTTCATGGGCAGTAGAAGCCCTTTTCATTCAAAGGCACAACAGGAATAGAAAGTAGACATAGATTGCTAACCTCAGGGGTGGGGGGAGGGTGGGGGAAAGAGAAGGGTTTTTATTTCCTGGCTCGCACTGCCACCTGCTGGCTCATATTTCTCACTACATGAAGCATTTGCCTTTTCCTTCCAGTGGTTTTTGTCTTCTAGAAGCATATCGCCGAAGTCTTCCTTTACTTTACACAAGAGCTAATTAAGGAAATTAGCTAATTTTATAAATATAACTCTAATTGAAAATACTTGTTGAGCCAATGCATCGAACACAAGTTATTCACATGTGAAACCGACTAAACTAAAAGCCAAGAAGCGAAAAAACAAAACAAAAACTCAGTAACCAGACATTGCAAGTCTCATTTGACTAATTAGCACCTGCACTTGTTGGTTGTTTGATTGCCCCGTAATTAGGGTTTAAGTTAAACAGGTAAAGCTGATGGGTGCATATTTGTTTGTGGACAGGGTTAACAATGTCACTGATGAAGCCTCTCCTCATCATCCTTCAGAAGCTCCATGATAATTAATGGGCTGTTATAGGGTTTTTATAAATGCAAATACATCTTTAACATGGGAATGTCTCCAGGTGATGGACAACAGGTTTATGAGAAGCAGCAGTTGATCATTCGCATGCCCCACATCAGGGCCGTCCTTGATACAGGTGCTAAGAAGCCATCGGTGTGTCTGCAAAGCCATTGCAAATGCTTTTTGGGATGGGGAAGCCGTTACCGGTCATACACAGGAAGACTTTGCAAAGTCCTCAGAAAGATAGTCATTCACATCTTCCCTAAGAGCCTGAATTGTCATTTATATTTTTGTATTTATTTACTTTTTTTTTTTTTGCCAGTCCTGGGGCTTGAACTCAGGGAACTGTCCCTGATCTTTTGCTCAAGGCTAGTACTCTATTACTGTGCCACAGCACCACTTCTTGTTTTCTCTGTGTATGTAGTCCTGAGGAATTGAACCCAGGTTTTCATGCATACTAGGCAAAAAGTCTACCACTAAGCCACATTCCCAGTTCCTGCCATATATTTTTTTAAAAAAGGAAAAATAAAGAGTGAGGAAGTAAGAAAAAGAGGAGAGAAGAAAGAGGAGAAAATAATGAAAGGGACCAAAGGACGTATGCTATGTTGTTTTTGTTTTGCCAGTCCTGGGGCTTGAACTGAGGGCTTGGGCACTGTCCTTGAACTTTCTCATGGCTAGTACTCTACCACTTGAGCTATAGCTCCACTTCCCTTTTTTTCTGTGTATGTGGTATCAAGGAATTGAACCCAGGGCTTCATGCATGCTAGGCAAGCACTCCAACACTAGGCCACGCTCCCAGCCTCCATTCCTGATGTTCTAATGGTAATGACTGTGTAAGTGCATTTAGTGAAATCCATAAGTCACTTGATCATATGATCTGAGACAAATGAGATAGCCTGGAGACACCTGTTATTTGTTGTTGTTGTTTTTCTTTTAAGAAAAAGGAAAGGCATAAGAAATATTTTAGTGAATAGGTAGCTTCCAGGATTCTTTCATAAACAGTGTGCACAAAACAAGTGTGGGTGTGTGAGATAAAAGGATGGGGAATAAATATGAGCAGTCAGAAGCCAGAGCAGCATCTGACCCTTCCTCCACTGCTCTAGCTTCCTTGTGCTCAGTGAAACAGATGCTCAGGGCACCAGAGCATCTCCAGCCCACCACAGGAGCTCTAAACTTCTTCTGCACTGAGATGGTCAAAGGACAACACAAAGCCAGACAAGGACACAAGAAAAAGAGAACCATGCAGCAATCACTTCAATGAATATAGGTACAAAACTCTTTAGTAAAATACTGGATAAGACTCAAAGGAACATAGGCTCAATGGTTTCCCTCATTTGTCATAATCAGTAGAAACCTTGGGTCCTCCTAGCAGAGGTTTATGATAGAGCAAAACCTAGATACATAAGGCCATATAGTATGATGCTAAATGAAAGGATATAGAAACAAAAGCCATGTAATTTGTGATTGTTGTCCTTAATGTACTATGTTATCTCTCATCTCTTTTGCTGTCCCTTGGTTATCCCATATTGTTACAATATTTCACCTTGTTATCTGATATATTGTGTATATGCATATTTGGTTATTTGAAATAGGATAGGGAAGGGGGAAAAACAAGATGAGGGGCAGGGGTAAGGGGAGGGAAATGGGGACCAAGGCATGAGAAAGGGTATCAATGTTTGTGAAGTAATGCACCTTCTATCTGGTGAATGTAATGTAACCCTTCTATTAATTACAATAAAAATATATGAAAAACAAAGAAATAAGACAACAAGATGCAGGACATGACATAAGACTCCAAGAAACTGACTTGTGGGGTAGTATTGAGAATTAAAATCAGGCCTCACCCTCAGCTGTCAGGCATGTACCATTTTAACCATGCTCCCAGCCCCTTTTTGCCTCGGGAACTTTCAAGGTAAATTCTCACTGTATGCCTACTCTGGTAGGGCTGTGGTATTTTCTGTTTGTGTTTCCCTGTATCACTGGTGATAACACATCCAACCCACTGTGCCCAACTATTGATTGAGATGGAGTCCCAGGAACTTTTATGTTCAGGTTGGCTTTGAACCTTGATCCTCTGGCCTCTACCTTGCAAGTGGCTATGATTACAAGCTCAAGTCCCCAGCAGACTCTGAGTAGAGTGTGATTCAGACCAGTTCTGTGTGCTAAGCAGTTGAGATCCCTTGTGGTGGGCTCTATCTCCAGCATTACCCACCAGCTGCTTGGAGCACTCCCCTTCTCAGTTGTGACAACAGAAACGGTCTCCAGACATTGCCAGATTCCCTCTAGGGAAACCAAATGTCCCCTTAATGAAAACCTCTGCTTCGCTCTGTAAGCTCCAGAGGGGCAGAAACCCTAAAAATGCAGGAGATCCTTTCATCTATCTCATATCCCAGTGAGCCGAGTCAGTACATGGTAGAGCAAATGAACCCTAGACTTCGGGTCAGAGCTTTGGTTTTAGACCAAGAAACTGGCCACAGCACATTAGATGACTAGCTTTCTGAGATCTAATGTCCTCATCTGTAAAATGTAGATAATACATTTCTCCCTCAAGATGCTGGGAACTGGTAAAATATAAAATCGTTTAAAAAATATATCAACAAGGAAGTGGTACTGTGGCTCAGGGGTAGAGCAGTAGCCTTGAGCTAAAGAAGCTCATGGACAATGGCCAGGCCCAGAGTTCAAGCCCCATGATGGACAAAAAATAAAATGCAATAAAATAAATATATCAACAGGGGCAAGGAGCATGGCCCAGTGGTAGAGTGCTTGCCTAGCATGCACCAAGTCCTTGGTTTGATTCCTCGGTACCACATACACAGAAAAAGCTGCAAGTGGTGCTTTGGCTAAAGTGGTAGAGCGCTAGCCTTGAGAAAGCTCAAATGCCCAGGCCCTGAGCTCAAGCCCTAGGACTGGCAAAAATAATATATATATATGTGTGTGTATATGTATATAAACATCATGAGCACAGGTGGCTCATGCTTATCACACCTGTAATACCTACTATTCGAGAGGCTGAGATCTGAGGATTGAGGACTGAAGCCAGCCCAGGCAAGAAAGTCTGTGAGGTGCTCAACTCAATTACACCACAAGTGGAGGTATAGCTTAGGTGGTAGAACTTCAGGCTCAAGCAACCTGGCCCTGAGTTCAAGCCCCAATTCAATCACAATAGATAGATAGATAGATAGATAGATAGATAGATAGATAGATAGATAGATAGATAGATATTGCCTTTTATCTGTGGAGGATATCTTCTAATATATTCCAGTGGAAGCCTCAGAAACTATAGAATATTTTAATGCTTTCTGTTCTGCTTAAGCACTAAGCTTAGGTAGATCAAGGTTTGACAGCAAAACTGGGAGAAAGTTCATTTTCCCTTCTCACATTGTCCATGTCCAGATTTGTTCTTACCACAGATCTTAACCACCTCATTTCCCTCTCTCATTAAGCCAAAATATACTTCATGGTTTCTGGTTGGTGTGTCTTTATTGCCAGTATCATCCCTCAAATGCTTTGAGTCAATTGCTAGATACAATTAAGTGTCTCACGCACACACAAGCCACATAATACTGACACTGTTGAGCTCAGAAGTAACAGTCAAGTCAAATGACTGACAAGTTGGGAACCAGACAAAAGGATGGTTCGCATTCCAGCTAGGATTGAGTGGTACAGTATGAGATTTCACCATGTATTCCTAATAATGGGCATGTTTCTGGGAATTTTTAATATTTGCAGAGGAGTAGACTACAGGTAACAGAAACTGCAGAAAGAAAACATTCAGATAAAAGGGGACAACTATTTAGCTAAATAGATCCAATGGAATTAAGGAAAGATTTCCTTATTTGATTTTGGAACCACTGTATTTTACTTTGGAACCACTGAGCAAGCAACAAGCTGTAGTCTGGCCAATCTGAGACCCTCTGACCACACCACCTTCTGTGGATGACACATGGGAATGGCAACCTAGAGCCAATTTCCATCTCCTCAAGGCTGCCAGAACAAAGAGGGTTTGAACTCAGGTAAGTGGATCCCAGCCACTGAAATTCAATGCTTGAAAAAAAATTGTTTTTAATTCACTTCATTTAAGTCACACTGGAAATTCCATATGCTTATTCTTAGCCCTTCCCTTTCTAATCTAGATTATATAATTATTCAAAGTAAAGCCTTTATCGATTCACCCTTCAAGGAAATACAATATAATTTTGTATTTATATTAAATAAGACATCCCTTTCCAAAGTACTTGGCTTGTGATGATTTCAAGCAGTGTTAACTGTTTTCTAGAATATGTGGGAAAAGAGATCCTTAAGATGGCCAATATGGAGCTGGGAATGTGGCTTAGTGGTAGAGTGCTTGCCTGGCATGCACAAAGCCCTGAGTTTGATTCCTCAGTACCACATAAACAAAAACAAAACAAAACAAAACAAACAAAAAAAAAACCTGGAAGTGGTGCTGAGGCCTAAGTGGAAGAGTGCTAGCTTTAAGCACAGAGAGGCTCAGGGACAGAGTCTAGGCCCTGTGTTCAAGCCCCAGGACTGGCAAAAAAAAAAAAAAAAAAAGATTATCAATAAACGGCTTTGCTTCCCTTTCCTTGTCTTGCCTCATGGAATGTCTTGCTGTGTGATCCATCAGAGTCTTAACGTTACTCCAGGAGGCTCCCAGGAGAAAGGCAGGCCTTTATCCTCACCAGGTCCCAGGAATAAATTCTCTGAGATCCCAGTAAGTTGGAGGGCCAGCTGAAGCAGACAAGCTGCCCTCACAGTTTGCTTCCTGAGCTATAGCAGGTGCACACTTCTTCTTGCCTCCACTGTGCATAATAAACCCAGCGCTGAACCATCACACAGGTTCCCACCATCTGAATATTCAGAGAGAAGACTTGCAGCTCAAATGACTTGCTTCTGTGGGCAGGGAACACAGGAGGTGCAGAGTGTCGAGGGTGAAGACAGGAGGATGAGGGCAGGAACTTGGGTACAGAAAGTCACAGTTATGAAGACAGCTCACTATGGACATCAAAGAAAGAAATCCTGTAGAACCCTCTTCCCTAAATGGTCCCCAAGTGAGATATCTAGGTCCTGTCATTTCCAGCCTGTGGGGTGAGGCCAGGACAGAGAGGTTCTCTGAGGTTTATTGCAAATCTTCCAGGGCAGGGCAGTTACAAAGTAGAATATGGCCCACTGGCCTCTCTGTGCCTCCTACACCATGCCTTGTGCTTTTTGTCTCCCAGTTTGGTAACACTATTTGTGGTTGGTTGGTTTGTTGGTTGGTTGGTTGGTTGGTTGGTTGGCTGGCTGGCTGGTTGGTTGGTTGGTTGGTTTGAGTACATGGTGATTCTTAGCGTTTACACTCAATTAATGCTCTACTATTTGGGCCACAGCACCATTTCCGATTTTTAGGGTAGTAAAGACAGATCAGGCTGTCTTGGAACCATGATCCTCGGATCTGAGGCTCCTTACTAGGGAGGATTACAGGCTCATGCCCTCAGTGCTCAGCCTGTACTTTCATAGAAATGCCTATAACTGTAAGGACTAGACTAAAGCAGACAGGTGGCTCCATTAAGGTGAATCTTTCCCCTGTAGAAACACCCCCTGGGCCCTGAAACATGTCCTCTTTTCCCCTAGGTCTTTTAGGTGTAGCACCTTAGGGAGGGGAGAGCTCCTCTCTGCGCAGGGGCTGCAGGTTTGGCCATGCCTGTGAATAAATGACCACCCCAACTCCCTTCCCCAGTGTGGGATCCAGGGGCCAGGACTCCACACTGCTTCCTGAAACTTTTCTCTGTAAGCAAAATTTTGACAACACCAACACTTTCAGTAGACAAGAGTTCCTGAAAGGATGCCCTTGTGATAACGTTTGAAAAGCAATTGTTTACGGGGCTGTGGGAGGAGGGGATTTGGATTATTCAGCAGAAGAGACACAGGCTCCTGTCCAGTAACTTCAAAGAATGAGGAACAGCACACAGTGAGGCCCCACTTTGGGGAGGGGCAAGTCCCCCACCAAGAAGGAGCCAGGAGAGTAAAAGGACTTTTAATATGGTCCCTGGGTACCAGAAAAGATAATTGTGACCCCAGGCTCAAGGCAGAGGTTCCTTTTCAGAGACTTCTGATTCCATTTCCTGTACCCCTTTTCGCTTTTCATTCACAAAATATTGTCTGAGTCCCATGCAGAAGATATTTTCTAGGATTCCCTTGGCTTTCCTACACTGGGCCCTAGCTTTTCAGTGGGGCCACATTGTTTAATTGCAGATACTAGGGCTTGTCTCAAGGCCTGGGTACTGTGTCTTACATTTTTTTGTTGCCTGGCTGACTTCCAACTAAAACCTTCATATTTCAGCCTCCTGAGTGGCTAGGATTACAAGTAGAATCCATCAGCTACTGGCTCACTTTTTTGGGGGGGGATGGGAGAGAGAGGTCAGCAGGTAGCTTGAACTCTGGGCCTGGGCACTGTCCCTGAGCTCTTCAGCTCAAGGCTAATGCTCTGTCACTTGAACCACAGGTCCGCTTCCAGTTTTCTGGTAGTAAATTGAAGATTAGGGCCCGTAGTTTGGCCTAGTGGTAGAGTGCTTGCCTCACATGCACGAAGACTGACCAAAAAAATGAAAATTAAAACTGAAGATTTAAAAAAGTCTCATGGACTTTTGTGCCTGGGCTGGTTTTGAACTGAGATCCTCTGATCTCAATATCCTGAGTAGCTAGCGTTAAATCTGGAACGCTTCATGAATTGTGTGGCATCCTTGTGCATGGGCCATGCTAATCTTCCCTGTATTGTTCCAATTTTAGTATATGTGCTGCAGAAGTGAGCACTCACTTTTTGATTTTTATTTTAGCACTATAAATGCATGAGGTAAGTGCAATAACTTAATGCATTCACACATAGGGTCCATTAACATTTCTGTTTCCTTAAACTTTTTTTTAATGGGGTGGAGTTTTTTTGTTTGCTTTGTTTTGCTAGTCCCAGGCTTGAGCTCAGGGCCTATGCAATGTCCTTGGGTTTTCTCAAGGCTAGAGCCCTAGCACTTGAGCTACAGCACCACTTACAGCTTTTTCTATGTATGTGGTACCAAGGATTTGAACGCAGTCTTCATGTATGCTAGGCAAGCACTGTACCTTTAGGCCAAACTCCCAGCCCTCAGTGGTTGTTTATTTAAGAACTTATTTTTAGGGAGATTTAATTTTTTGAGTTCTAAGTGTATTTTAGGTATGAGGCCCTTGTCTGTTTTATGGTGAGTGAAGATCTCTCAACCAATGGCCTTTCTTTTTGTTTTGCTAGCTGTGTCCTTTGCCATGCAGGAGCTCTGCAGTTTAATTCAGTCCTGTTTATGACTATGGTGGCACACAATTATGTGGGTAAATCTACCTATATGAGCCCATCTCTACAAATTTACCCTTTGGGGATGGGTGCTGACCATGGAGGGATGAAGACACTGTGATGGTCTTTTCTGGATCAAGATGCTGTTTATAGAGGTGAGTGCAATTAGAAAAATCTAATCAAGGGGCCGGGAGTTTGGCCTAGTGGTAGAGTGCTTGCCTAGCATGCATGAAGACCCAGGGTTCGATTCTTCGGTATCACATACATTTAAAAAAGCTGGAAATGGTGGTGAGGCACAAGTGGTAGAGCTCTAGCCTTGAGAAAATCTAAGGACAGTGCTCAGACCCTGAGTTCAAGCCCAGGACTGGCAAAAAAAAAGAAAAGAAAAGAAAAGAAAAATCTAATCAATGATGGTCTATTCACATTTCTATTAAAACAATAAGCTTAAAATGTTTTTGAAAGCTACGGTGAGCCAAAAGTGGGATGCATTTATGTGTCTTCTGTCCATCCACCCATTAGTTTGACACCTAGCTCCAACTAAGCATATCTTCCTCATGAAATTTAGAATTTTATGAAAGAAGCAAGCACTTATGTTCTATCAGAGAATCGTATTTTATCATGGAGATATTTTGTTCCGGTCATGTGTATAATACTGAAAATTCTATAAAAGATTACTTGACAGATACAAAATAAATTTCATGCTTATAGTCCTAACTATGTGAGAAGCTAGAGTCAGGAGAATTATGCTTCAAAGCTAGCTCAATCAATAAGTTAGTGAGATTCCATCTCAATAAATAAGCTGCGAATGGTAGCTTTGCACCATGATCCCAGCTACTCCTGAAGCATAGGTAGGAGGATCTGGGTTAGCTTGGCCCCAGGCAAAAATCAAAACCCTACCTGAAAAAATAACTAAAACATCAAACAATTAGCAAGGTATCTCAAGTGGTAAAACACTACCTAGCAATTAGGAGACAGGGAGTTAAAACCCCAGTACACACACACACACACACACACACACACACACACACACACACACATTACAATAATTCCAATTTTATGGTAAGGCCTTAGGTTTGATGCTCATCATTGGAAAAAAAAAAGTCTTTACCACCTTTGAAACAAGATAGGCATGGAGAGAGTCTGCCCTTTGTACTTGGTAGTTGTTTTATCATTTAACCGTATCTGAGCCGTCTCTAAGCAGAGCCACACCCCTGATATCCTTCAGGGTTTACAGTCTTTCTGAAGATCAAACAGAAGAGGGATGCTCTTAGGCTGTGAATGTCTTCTGAAAGCCCACAGCTGCTCCTGGAGGGGAGGGCTCTGGATTTTGGAGGGAGGAACTGGAATTCTTCACTTAACAAATAAGCACTCCCACACAGTGAGACCAAAGGAGGATATTTTAGGAGAGGAACACAAACACATAATACCTATGTGCATCTGATCACAGAATGAACTCCAAGAAATGGAAAGGAGTTTTGTTTTATTTTTTCCTTTTTGCTGTTTTTGTTTCCTTGTCCTTTTGTCTTGTTGGAACGAAGGGTGAACAATGAAGCAGCAGTGTACTCACTAAGCACTGCGTTCAAAATGAAACTAGACGCAACTTGTGGGTTGGGAATGGGAGGGAAAAACTGGGAGAGAGCAAGGGAAGGGATAACATTGTCCAAAAAGAAATGCACTCATTTTGTTTCTTTTTCTTTTTTCTTTTTTTATGAGTCATGGGGCTTGAACTCGGCCTGGACACAGTCCCTGAGCAGTTCAGCTCAAGGCTACCACCCTAACCGTGAGCCACAGCCCCATTTCCTGTTTTCTAGAGGTTAATTGGAGATAAGAGTTTCAGATCCTTTTATGCCTGGGCTGGCTTTGAGCTGTGATCCTCAGATCTCAGCCTCCTGAGTAGCTAGGATCACAGGCGTGAGCCACCACACCCAGCAAGAAGTACACTTTATCTTACTTATATAACTGTAACCCTTCTGTACATCAAAAAGAAAGAATGAGTGAAAAAAAAATCCCTATCTTTAAGAAATAGTTCCAGATGTTCTCCAGCAGAGGGCATAAGAAAAATGACCAGCCTATGAACCTATGACTAAAGTCAAATTTATTAAACTAATTGTGCAGCATCACCTTAAGGTTTTTTCAGCCTTAAGTTTCCTTCAGATTCAATGATAACCAACCTGTATGGAAGACACACTGCCCTTCAAACAAGCAAAAGTCTTCTCATCTTAAAGCAAACCACCAAAAATTCAGGAGACCATTTGTTCCTGTTCTGTTTCAAGAAAAAGTGCTAACTTCTTTTTGGAAATTCCTCTAGGGACAAAGTCACAGGCCATTCCTGTGACTTAGGATTGTTTTAACAACACATGCCTTTCTTTCTTCAATTTTCCCTGTTTAACCTGAATTCAATGTCAATACCTCTAAAGATGGCTGAAGATGTACTGAAGTACTGTCTTCCCACAGCCCTTAGATCACAAGTCTCCTTTCTCTGTCCTTTCACGGTATCTCTTATTGGGCATAGAATCAAGTGGCCAGACTTACTTTGGGCCTCCTGGACTTTGGGCTTGAATGTCTTAAAATCCCAGTTTCAACTTGAATAAGACAGAATGTCTGGGGAGAGAAAGAAGGATGGACCCATCAGCTCCCAGTTCACATTGTCAACAAAGGAAGGAGGAGGAAGAGAAAAAGAGGGAGGAGGAGGAGGAGGAGGAGAAGGAGGAGGAAAAGTTGTTTGCAAGGAAGGTATTGACTCCAGAGCAGAAGAGGAGAGCTGTACCATAAGATTTGAGAAAGGTTCTGACAGATGGTATCTGTTTAGTGCTGGTAAGTACCTGTGAACTACTGCCAAGGCTTCTATCATGCTACCAATATGATTGTCCAGAATATAGACTTAGGAAGAATGCATGGTATGGTATTTTTCAAAATAGAGATCTAATCAGCCTAATTAGCCTCATGAGCATTCATAATAGTAAGAGGTAATAAAGTAGAAAGCACTAAACGTTGAGTATTATCCCTGGGGGCTGGTGACTTCTGTCTGTAACAGTTCCTAGCCAGGAATCTAAGATTTGAGAATCACAGTTTAAAGCTATCCCAGTCTTCCTTCCCACCTCTGCAATAGCAGCTAGATACAGCACAGACATCCTTCCTCTGTTAGTAGTTCTCAACTTCCCACTTCTCAGAATTATTGAAATCTTCCATCCATTTGTTAGTAACCTCTAGATCTCTTTGTTTCTTTCTTTTCTTTCGTTCTTTCTTCCCTCTCTCTCCCTCCCCCCCCCCCTCTCTCTCTCTTTCCTGCAAGTCCGAGGACATGTCTGAAAATCTGTGTGCTGGGCTTTCAGCTCAAAGATAACACTCTACCACTTGAGCTACAGCGTTACTTCCAGCGTTTTGGTGATTAATTTGAACTAAAAGTCTCATGGATTTTCCTTTCAGGGATGGCTTCCAACCTTGAGCCTCAGATCTCAGCCTCCTAGAGTAGCTAGGATTATATTAGCCACAAGTACCCAGCTAAATCTTTATTTTTAATTGGCTTACCTCTTTTTTGCATGATTAAGCTTTTCATTTTTATTTATTTATTATTTATTTATTTATTTATTTTGATATCGTGGGCTGGGAGTTTGGCCTAGTAGTAGAGTGCTTGCCTAGCATGCACAAAGACCAGGTTCAATTCCTTGGTACCACATACATAGAAAAGCCAGAACTGGTGCTGTGGCTCAAGTGGTGGAGTGCTATCCTTGAGGAAAGCCCAAGGACAGTGCTCAGGACCTGAGTTCAAGCCCCAGGACTGGCAAAAAAATATTAGACGCTGGGAAATTTATGAGGTGAACATTGATGGATGAATTGTCTTGAAGTGAGAAGACATGTGACAAAGTAAAACAGCTGTGAATAGCCATGCGTGCGACTACTTGTGCCATTATTTATGAGAGAGGGAAAAGTCCTCGAACTCACAAATGATCACCTATTTCTCAACAGACAGCCTTAGGTAAAGCGCTGAGATTTGAATTAAGAAAAAGTTCTCAGTACATTTAAAATCTGAGACTTAATTTCTAACCTAAAGCAACTCATTGAGCTTGGTGCTCAAACTATCTTTAAAGTGGGCTAGATGTTATTTTATGAAGGTGATGTGAGATGCAGTTATATTTTTAAGCATTTTAACTTCATTTTAAAATCTGCCATGTGAAGGTATTAATTCAGAAGAGATATTTAACTTATTGCATTCTCTAGGATTTATTGAGCATATATTGTGTAAATTGTATCAGAACAGAACAAAGGAAACTGAAGGGTTAAAAAACAGGAAGAAAGGGAGAGATTATAGCATTCTGGTCTATAATATAAAATATGCCTACTTTACAAAAAGGTTATGTTGGCCAGGAGCATGGCCTAGTGGTTGGCCAGGAGCATGGCCTAGTGGTAGAGTGCTTGCCTAGCATGCACAAAGACCTGGGTTCATTCCTTGGGGTCACATATACAGAAAAGGACAGAAGTGCTGCTGTGACTCAAGTGGAAGAGCTCTAGCCTTGAGAAAGGCCAAGGACAGTGCTCAGCCCTGAATTCTAGCACCAGGAATGGCAAAAATAACAATAATAATAATAATAATTCAAAAAGGTTGTTAACTATGATAATTAGTGAATATTATGGTAATAATAAAATAGAAAATTAGGCAATATTTTTCAATGATAAAGATGTATGGTTTTATTCTATTTTTAAAATCTAATAGTATCTTTGTTAGTAGGACTGTTAGTAATCAAAATGAACTTCTTTTTCTTTTCTTTTAATTTTAAGAGAAGAGCATGTTGAAACTATATTCATCAGGCATTTCCACAGAAACAGGGCCAAGAGGAACCAAGCAGACTAAAAGGATGTGGAACTGTAACTCAAGTGGTAGAGTGCCATCCTTGGGCATAGAAGCTCAGGGACAGCACCCAGGCTTTGAGTTCAAGCCCCAGGACCTGCAATCGATCTATAAATAAATGAAGTGTTCTAGAAGTTACTAACAAATGGATGAAAGACTTTGATAAGTTCTGGGAATGGAAAATTGAGAAGTGACATAACAGAGATTCATTGTGGGAATTGACTCAAGTCAATTGAAGGTCAAATAGTACCATGATTTACTATTTGTGAAGTAGAGGCCCAGGAATTCCATCGTGGAATTCAGTCTGCATCTGAAGCCCTGGCAACCAGGAAGGAAATGGTGTGTGTTTCCAGCTGAGAACAGGAAAAAGTAAAAGGTGTCCCAACTCCAGCAGTGAGACAGCAAAACAGAGACAAATTCCTCCTTGCCCTGGTTTTGAGAGAGTGAGGTCTATCCAGTTGCTTCTAACTGTTTTAGTTTGGTCTCTACATATTCAAATGTTAATGTTTTCCAGAAATACCCTCAGACACACCTAAAAATAACATTTATCTCGTCACCCTGTTGAACAATAAAATGTATGTAGACACACCGTGGAACTGTCCAGTTGACAAAGACCCATCACTTGGAGTTAGATAAGAAAATAGCTTTTGCTAGATACCCATGATTCATGCCTGTAATCATACCTACTTTGATGGAAGAGATCAAGAGGACCACAGTTCTAACAAGTTCTTGAAATGTCCTATCAATGGAAAAAAAAGAAAAAAAAACTGAATGTGGTAGAGCTCTCATTCCAACTACAGGAAGGGACCTAAATAGGAGGATCACAGTTAGAGATGGGATAGGTGAAACAAGATAACCAGAGCAAAAGGGGATGGAGACATAGCTCAAATAGTAGAGTGCCTACTTAGCAAATGCAAAACCCTGAATTCAATGTCAGGAAGGTGGGAAGGCAGGAAGGCAGGAAAGAAGGGAATGAGGAGGGGGGGGGGAGAGAGGGAGAGGAAATGATTTTGTCTATAGTCAAGGAGCTCTCTTAAGAAGATCAAACAAAGAAAAGCAGTTAGCACCTGGCTCTCATGGCAGGTGATCCCTGAGGAATTATCATCTGGTTTGCAAAAGATTTTTCGCTTCTTGCAGATGTGGGTAATATCAAGTTGCCATGTCCTTAAAAATAAAGATCATCAAAGGATGTAGCTAGCAAGTTAAATAGCCCACAGACTGAGAGAAGATCTTCACTCGCCATATAACAAACAAGGTCCTCATATCTAAAATATATCTGCAGCTAAAAAAGTTGACTCTCTCCAAAATAAATCTTCAAAGAAACAACTATCCCATTAAAAGGTGATCTAAAGACTTAAAAAGAGATCGCTATCAGGCCCCGATTTTGGCCTAGTAGAGTGCTTACCTAGCATACACAAAGACCCAGGTTTGATTCCTCAGTACCACATACTAGAAAAAAAGCTGGAAGTGGTGCTGAGGACAGTGCTCAGGCCCTGAGCTCAAGCCCAGGACAGCAAAAAAAAAAAAGAGATGTCTCTAAAGAGGAAATAAGAATGGCCTATAGACACGAAGAAATGCTCAACATCTTTGTTCATAAAAGAAATGCAAATCAAAACAACTCTAAGATTCCACCTCACTCCAGTTAGAATGGCCAGGATCAAGAAAACTAATAACAACAGATGCTGGAGGGGATGTGGCCAGGAGGGATCACTACTACACTGTTGGTGGGAGTGTAAACTTGTTCAACCACTATGGAAAGCAGTATGGCAGTGCCTCAAAAGGCTAAACATAGAGCTCCCCTATGACCCAGCAATTCCACTCCTTGGCATTTACCCAAATGTCCAGAAACAAGGACACAATAAAGCCACTAGCACAACTTATGTTCACTGCAGCACTATTTACCATAGCAAAGATATTGGACCAACCCAGATGCCCCTCAGTAGATGATTGGATCAAGAAGATATGGTACTCATACACAATGGAATTCTATGCTGCCAACAGAAAGAATGACCTCGCCTCATTTGTAAGGAAATGGAAAGAATTGGAAAAAATCATATTAAGTGAAGTAAGCCAGACCTAAAGGAACATAGGCTCAATGGTTTCCCTTATTTGTAATAATTAGTACTCATCTGGTACTCTCCTAGCAGAGGATTACAATAACTCAAAACCTATGTACATAGGGTCATGTAGGATGAGACTAAGTGAAAGGAATTCTAGGATATGGAAATAAGAGGTTCATCTCATGTGATTGTTGTTCTTAATGTACTATGTTATTTCTCTTCTCTCTCTTCTTTTTTTTTCCCTTATGGTTAATCTCATATTGTTACTGTATCTGACTTTGTTACCTGGCATATTGTATATATGTTTATTTGTTTATTTGAAATAGGAAAGGGAAAGGGGAAAACAAGAGGCTTTTGAGGGGTGGGGGAGGAAAATGGAGACAAAAACATGAGAAGGGGTATCAATGGGTGAGAAGAAATGCACCTATTACCTGATGAATGTAACTGTAACCCATCTATGCAATACCTCGACAATAAAAAAGATCATATATCTAGAAGGAAATGACAAGTCCATCTTGCCCAAGAGCTGCATCACTGTGATTCAGAGCAATGAAGCCATTTGTCCATGTCCCTCAAAAGCTGAGTCCAGACCCTGCCTCCAGCCCTGCAAGGTCCTCTCTATTTCTCCCTGATTCCTAGTGTGCACACACTAAAAGCAGCCAAATTAAAATAGATCACTGCCTCCTCGATTACCTGCTCCTGTGTTCAAGCCAATTGAGAAAATGAGTCTGGGCATCCAAAAATGCAATAAATAGCTGGTGCTGGCAACACACACAAAGGTAGGAGTGATTACCCCATGTCGGACGCAGAGCATGAGCTCTCCATTTTAATAGGAAAATTATAGGCTAGTGCTCATGAAAGCAATGTGAATTCGGGTTCTCTTATTAGTTCCTGGATGCTTTTCAGTATATTTCTCACCATGTATTCTGTGGGGATGAAATATTTAAAATTAGTTTAACTATTTTTTAAAGTTAAATGCTCAGCAGAGAACCAATGGCTCATGCCTATAATCCTAGCTATTTAGAAGACTGAGATCTGAGAATCATAATTAAAAGTTACAGGACAGAAAAGTCCATAATACTCTTATCTCACTTAGTCATCAAAAAGCCCAGTGTGTCTCAAGAGGTAAACCAACAGCCTTGTATGAAAGAAAAAAAAACCTTAAGGAAAAGCACCTAGTAGGCCCTGAGTTCTAATTGTAGTACCAGCACACACACACACACGTTAAATTGCTATTTGTTCCTCCAGCATATTTCCAAACCTTAATAAATGATTATCCTTACCCTGCCCCTTGTTTTTTTTTCTTTTTGGTCAGTCATGGGGCTAGAACTTGGGGCCCAGCTGCTGTCCCTAAGCTCTTTTTGCTCAAGGCTAGTATTCTACCACTTTAAGTCACAACACCCCATCTGATTTTCTGGTGGTTAATTGGAGATAAGAATCTCACAGACCTTCCTGTGCTTGCTGGCTTCAAACCTGGATCCTCAGATATCAGCCTCCTGAATAGCTAGGATTATAGGCATGTTTGCCACTTTGCAGAAACAAACAAACAACAACAAAAAACATGAAAGAAACCCAAAGTGAAGGAATGAAGTCTGTTGAAAGTCTTTTAGGTGGCTGCGAATGTTCTCTGGGAATAGAAAGTTAGAAAACCCCTTACCTGGGTTTTTCTTACCTGTAGACCACTAGACCACTGTCTACCATCCTAATTGGAGAGTACATGTTTTGTTTTTATTAACCCAAAGCTTCCTCAAAACCACTCAGGGAGAAAGAAGAAGAACCAGGTGCATACACTAGACAAGAAGACTGGAGCCAAGTTTTTCCTGGCAGATCCTCCAGTACCAATGACCATTAGAAATAGGGTTAACAGCCATAACAGACATCTAATACACTGGCTTAAATATATTAAGAGTGTTCTTTCATGGGCCTCTCTGGGAGCTTCAGGGATCCAGACCCCCAACTCTCATTCTGCTTCTCCATCCTCAAGGCTACCAGAAATGAAGAGTCAAGGATGGGTAGGCCTGGGATGGCAGGTACAACTTTCCTGGCCTAGGTAGTACAGAGTCTTTTCTTAAGTTGGAGGAAGTCATTGGAGGATTCTGAAGAGAGAGGAGATGAGGTTGGCAGATGCATGCAGGAGCACCTGGAGAGGAGCAGCCTGGGACAATGCTGTGTTGATGGGCATGCAAAGAAAGTAGACTGATAAACTCTAATCTGCTCACAATTGCTGGGAAACTGAGGCTATAGAAATGGCATGGCTTGGGCCGGGAGTTTGGCCTTGTGGTTAAAGTGCTTGCCTAACATGCACAAAGACCCGGGTTTCATTCCTTGGTACCACATACAGCCGGAAGTGGTGCTGAGGCTCAAGTGGTAGAGCTCTAGCCTTGAGAAAGTCCAAAGACAGCACTCAGGCCCTGAGCTCAAGCCCAGGACTGGCAAAAAAAAAAAAAAGAAAAAAAAAGAAATGGCATGGCTTTAAGAAATACCTTCCCTGCAGCTCTTGAACAACAGGCAACTGAATGATTTTTATATAAAAAGGGAGTGCCAGCATGATTTATTTAGCAATTTTGTCTTATTAGGATGCCATATTTCTTCTTTAAAACAAATAACATCCCATATATAAAGATCCCTAAAACCATTTTACTTCTGTCTTCTGTATTCATTCATTTATTCATGCTTTCTTTTGTGTGTGTGTGCGTGTGTGTGTGCATGTGTGTGTGTGTGTGTGTGTGTGTGTGTGTTGGTACTGGGGCTTGAACTCAGGGCTTGTGCTTTGTCTCTCTCTTTTATATATATTTTTTATTGTAATTAGTAGAAGGGTTACATTACATTCACAAGATAGAAGATGCATTACTTCACATACACTGATACCCTTTCTCATGTCTTGGTCCCCATTTCCCTCCCCCCACCCCCGCCCCTCTCTCTCTTTTTTTTAACCTCAAGATTGGATAAGAGTCCCACATGCTTTCCTTCCCAGGCTGGCTTCTAATAATGATACTCAGATCTCAGCCTCCTAAGTCGATAGGAAATAGGATTGAGTCACTGGCACCCACTTTGCCTTCATTTTAAGTATGAACATAGCATTTTATAATTGAATACCTTAAGCTCCTATAAATTTGAACTACATAGAACTGGAATTGGAAATTTTACCCTCTTTAACCTGTTAGCACTAATTCTTTTCTCTTTTTTTGCCAGTTCTGGAGCTTGTACTGAGGGCCTAAGCACTGTCCTCGAGCTTTCTCAAGGCTAGCACTCTGCCACTTGACCTACAGCACCACTTCCAGCGAGTAATTGAATCCGGGTCTTCCTGCGTGCTAGGCAAGCACTCTACCACTAGGCCCTGTTAGCACTAATTCAAAGGGAATTGAAAATCACTATTGAACAGACACTTTTACCCATGAAATGCTCATGACTTTAATGTTCTCCCACACAAAGTCAAATGACATGAAAATAAACACAATAGCAATAGAGAAAATGGGAGAGTGTGGGCATTTCAGACACTAAATCATGGCAGACCACTGTTGATTAGACATGACTTCTAAATACAGTCATTGGGAAGCATATTAGCTTCTTTCAATGAAGAAACATCTGAATTCAGAATGTTGAGATTTCCAAGATATTTTAGTGTCTTGCAGAGACAAAGGGATGTCATATTTCAAATGGGGATTGTTCTGTAAGCAGCACTGGCTTTCTGCCTTGGCTACCAAACCATGAACATTCACAATTGTAGCATTTATAGTTGCACTGCAAAAGAATCGTCTTTTAGAAAGAGACACGTAGTGTGGTCCAGTTTACAGCCATCAGCACTAAAAGTCGAAAGACTGGCACTGTGACAAGGAATGGCTTGCAATTGCCAGTTTCCAGGCCACAAAACCCTTCTGGGATTGAGTTACATACACAAAATCAGGCACTTGTATATTGGCTGCATGGGCAATGGTTAATAAGAATAGTAGTAGTAGTAGTAAATAAATGAATAAAACCATGCAATGTCTCCTTGCCACAGACTTATTTTAGTAGGTTTTTTTGTTGGCTTTATATCCCATAATGGTATATTTTTTTAGTGCAAGTGGGAAAAAATGTGATTCCACTGCCAAAATATAGATTCTGAAAATGTGTTGTCAGAGCAGGCACAGTGTCTCTTTTCATATTCTGTTCTCAAATAAAATTCACTATCCCTAAGGCAGTATTAAGTACAGAGGGAAGTCATATGACTCTCCATCATTCCATGTGACGGTAGAACGTTGCTGATCTCACAAACTACTCATTTATCAGAAATCACTCAGTAAGTTTCTCTCTCTCAGTGCACTGAACCAACTTGACCCAGACAGAAAGGACCTGGTTTCTCTTTACTTTGTCCCTAATTCAAGAATTTTCCTTCACAGAATACTAAGTCTCTTGGTCCATGGCAATCCTGTTAGCATCCAATTTCATACCGATAACACAGCCCAATACTTATGGGAAGTCTAGTGGCTAATGATTGCAACATCCCATAAGGCCAACCACTGTTCTACTAGCAGATGCCCCAGCCATTTGGCTCTTTAGCTGTGTGGTTGTTTTGACTTTGTTTTGTTTTTTAATGCTCTCATCAGACCTCTTCTCCTTTGTCCAATTATGATCCATAGATTCCCTAGGTCCATACAGAAAGGTAAAAAGTTGTAGTGTGGAGATTTCCATGTATAAACTACAGATTATGTGACATCCACCCAGTGGGCAAGAGGATTGGTTTGAGTTGGGCACTCAGACCTCTTTTTATTATTTGCTAATTACCAAGATTAAATGTTTCTCTTTGACAATGAATTTCTGACAAAATGTCTGTTTCTATTCAGTGAACTATTGAGAATTATAAATTCCACCATCTCCGCAGATGGGTTAATGATGTTGTAAACACAATTTCACAGCTAGACAGATGGAAGCAATTTTAACAGCTGAAAGCAGCTGGGGAGGCCAGGGTCTGGAAGGCTGAGCCTGCTCCAAGAGATGTGGCAGAAATTATAGCAGTATAATCAGCAGTGATTGCTACTCTTGACAGCCTGATTTGCCTACAAAGACAAACACTGCTACAGTCAGGTGAATTTTTACAGGGAAGATCTTCTACTCTGCCTTTGATCTACACATCCCATGCATTCTTGCCAGATTCTTCTTCCCATAGGATGTCTGGTTCACAAGGAAGGAGGGTGGGGATGTCAAGGGGTAGCATTCTCCAGCTTCCCAATATCTATCAACTCTTTCATAAAGCCATCCCAAAGTAACATATAGTCTGAGCAATCTTGGCTGCTCATCACACAGAAAGTGCTTATACAAGTCTCCCAATTTCCCTTCTAGCCCAAAAATCTGTCCCTGAGCCTTGCTTGTATGGAAATTTTGGATCACTGTCTGCTTGATGGCTAAGCTGATGAAAGAGGCATCTTTCTACATTGATACACACTGGCAAATGAACTTGCCTGAGGACCAGATGTTTGGGCAATAGTAAGTCTGCTCATCTTTGGAAAGCCAAAGAGCTAGTCTTCATAAACTTTCTGATGAGCCAGGCACTAGTGATTCATGCCTATAATCCTCACTACTCAGGAGGCTGAGATCCTAGGATCACAGTTTAAAGTCAGACTCTTACTTAGCTTCAATCAACCAGCAAGTCACACCTAGAGCCATGGCTCAAGTGGTAGAGCAACATCATAAGCAAAAAAAAAAAAAAGCTGAACAAGAGTTCAAGGCCTTAAGTTCAAGCCCCAGTATATTCATTCTCTCTGTCTCTCTGTCTCTCTGTCTCTGTCTCTGTCTCTCTCTCTCTCTCTCTCTCTCTCTCTCTCTCTCTCTCTGTCTTTCTCTGTCTCTCTGTCTCTCTCTCGCTCTCTCTCTCTCTCTCTCTCACACACACACACTAAATTAAACTATATTATTTTTTTGAAGTTAAATATTGTACTGGTTGAGTCATACCTGCAGTCTTGAGTCCTTAAAGGCAAAAATTATGTTTTATGCTCGATATATTGAGCTCTCTTACAGGAGAAATAAATTTTTAATTTAGTTTGAAATCTCAGCTATTTTCAAAGCTGAAATTGTGCTTTCGTAACTGAGAGGCTCAGGCTTAGCCACTGATTCCGGCCTAGATTCAGAGGTTCCATCCATCCAGAATCTATATTATTATTATTATTCTCTCCAAGTGTCTTTGCTTCTCTCCCTCCTTGTTGATGCCTTCTTGGCCAGGCTTTCTCCATGCAGTAGTCCCTGTAAGAATCTGTGAGATATCCCAGGGGAGACAACACTGTCCAAAATCCTCCACTGATTTTTTTGTTGGCAAGTGTGGTTGTCCTGGACCAATCTTCATGGTGAACTTTTTCACCAACACAGAGCACCTATTTTCCAATGCAACAAATGCTTTCAAGCATTGTTGGTGGAGGGACAATTGTGTATACATTTATCCTTTATCTCAGCAGTCTAATCTCTAGGGAAGGCATATTTTTACCAAAAATACAGTAGCAGACACAATATTACTTGTCAGAGAACTATTCATGAAAACAAAAGAC
The DNA here is from genome assembly GCF_031878675.1 of Megascapheus bottae. NCBI lineage: Eukaryota > Metazoa > Chordata > Mammalia > Rodentia > Geomyidae > Megascapheus > Megascapheus bottae. Next base: position 13,705,359 of record NC_143526.1, read on the forward strand.
TGTAAGTAATCAAACACACATTAACCAGAGGCTGCTTTAATAAACTGGCACATCCATTCAATGAATTTACCAAAATTCATTGGCTGTTTTTATGTATAAGTTTGCTTAGATCATGAGGTGTCCAAATATTTGGTTCAGAATAAGCACATAATTTGAATATTTCTGTGAGAGCATTTTCAGATGAGTTTAACTCTTTGTGGGTGTGTTCCAGTACTGGAATTTGAACACAGGGCCTCATATTCTTTACTTTTTGCTCAAAGTTGGTACTCTACCATTTGAGCCACAGCTCTACTTCTGGCATTTTGCTGGTAAATAGGAGATATGAGTCTCACAGACTTTTCTGTTTAGGGTGGCTTTGAACTGTGAAACTCAGATCTCAGCTTCCTGTGTAGCTATCATTACAGTCATGAGCCACTAAATCAGTAGAGAGAGATTGTTTTCTCTAATGAGGATGGGCTTTATCTAATCAGTTGGAAGTCTACAGATAACAAAACATCAGAAAGACATTTGTCATAATCAGTAGAAACCTTTGCTCTCCTAGCAGAGATTCACAATAGAACAAAATCTAGATACAGAAGGCCATATAGTATGACGCTAAATGTAAGGACCTCCAGGATATAGAAACAAAAGCCATATAATGAGTGATTGTTGTCCTTAATGTACTATGTTATCTCTCATCTCTTTTGCTGTCTCTTGGTTATCACATATTGTTACAATATTTTATATATGCTTAATTGGTTATTTGAAATAGGAGAGGGAAGGGGGGAAATCAAGATGAGCGGAGGGAAGAGGGGAGGGAAATGGGGACCAGGACATGAGAAAGGATATCAGTATTTGTGAAGTAATGCACCTTCTATCTGGTGAATATAATGTAACCCTTCTATTAATTACAATAAAAATATATGAAAAAAATCAGAGAGAGCTCTTCCTGTCTAACACTTCATAAAAACTAAGACACTGGATAGCAAAAGACAAAAACACATATTTGGACAATTACACGGGACTCTAGACATTCACACAGTGAAACCACAGAAGGATATTCTTAGAAGAGAATCGCAAAGTCTCCATAGCTATGTGCATAGGATTGTATAAAATGCTATTTATCCAAATAAACTCCAAGAAATGGAATCAAGAGGCTTTTTGCTATTTTGGGTTTGGGTTTGGGTTGTGCTTTTATTTTTCTCCTTTGTTGCTTTTCTTGTTTTCTGTACCTTTTACATGGAAGTTGACCTGTTTTGAGAGAGTAACAGGGGAGCACAGAAATGGAGGGACAAAGGGTGAACAAATGCAACCATGATACTTACTAGACACTGTTGGAAATGAACTAGATAGCTTGTGGGGGAAGGGCTCAGGAGTGAAAAATGAGGTGAAAATGAGGGAAGAGATGACACTGTTCAAAAAGAAATGTACATTGACGAATGGATCCCCAAAATATGGTTCCTATATATAATAAAAATGTTCACAGCCATTAGAAAGGCTAAAACAATGTCATTTGTAGGGAAATGGATGGAACTAGAACAAATCACGTTAAGTGAAATAAGTCAAGAACAGAGAGAGAAAAGGCACTGATCACCCTGATATGCAGGAGTTACATCTAAAACACACTAGGAGATGACAAATTATCCAGAATTCTAGATACCCATATAGAGTGAGACCGAAAGAGGATAGTCTTGGGAGAAGACCACAAAGGTACAATACCCAAGCACCTTTGCATATGTATATGAATACGCATAAGTATGTATAAATAATATACATCCTGAAATGAACTCCACCCTATGGAAAAGAAGATCTTTTTCCTTAATTTGCCTTTTCTTTTTCCGATGATTCTGTATTCTTTAATTTATATATAGTATATTCACGTAAACATCTGTGTGAAGGTGGGGGTGAAAAAGTACAGTAGTAGAGCACACTGGATATTGATGAGGGTGAACTATGCCACTCGTGAGCAGGGATGGGAGGAAAGAAATGGGGGAGAATGAGAGAACAGATGACACTATGGGAAAGGAAATGTACTTACTACCTGATGTACATCAGTGTAATTCTGCTGTATGTCACCTCTAAGACAGCAGTAAAGTAAACTAGAAATCTCCTAGCAGAAATTTACAATAGAACAAAACCTAGATACATAAGGCCATATAGTATGACGCTAAATGAAAGGACCTCCAGGATATAAAAACAAAAGCCATGTAATGAGTGATTGTTGTCCTTAATGTACTATGTTATCTCTCATCTCTTTTGCTGACTCTTGGCTATCTCATATTGTTACAGTATTTCACCTTGTTATCTGATATATAGTATATATGCTTATTTGGTTATTTGAAATAGGAGAGGGAAAGGGGGAAATCAAGATGAGGGGTGGGGGAGGGGGGAGGGAAATAGGGACCAAGACATGAGAAAGGGTATCAATTTATGTGAAGTAATGCACCTTCTATCTTGTGAATGTAATGTAACCTTTCTATTAATTACAATAAAAATATATGAAAAAAGAAATACACTCATTACTTGACTTATATAACTGTAACCCCTTTGTATATCACCTTTACAATAACAATAAAAAATAAAAGTTAAATGTTTTTAAAAGCTAAGACGTCTGCTTTTTCCTGGCTCTGAACTCTAACTGAAATATAGGCTCTTTCTGTCTCCATTTGCCAGTCTTTAAACTGGAACTCTACCATAGTTTCGCCTAAATGTCCAGCATGCCCACTTACCCAGAAGATTCCATAATGATATGACCCAAATCCTTTGTAATATCTATCTATCTATCTATCTATCTATCTATCTATCTATCTATCTATTTATCTATCTTTATCTATCTATTCATTTCTCTATCTATATCCCACTAATTCTGTTTGTCTGCAAAAAAAATTTGACAAGTAACAACTACTACATTGACCACTACCAAGTACACTTTCAGGACATGTCATTAAATAGTGTGAGCCAGGTCAAAAGATGTGTGAATAACTGGTTAGCATGTATCCAACACAATGGGATACATTTCTACCAGTTCACTGCTATATTTTAATATATATGAAATATATTAAATATACTTTATATATTTAATATTATTCATAAACTGCTTTGTTGAATGGTAACTCTTTTGTACAACTACTTAAAGATTAGTAAAAAATATTTTTAATAAGAGCATCTGCAGGTGCTGGTGGCCCTCAGCTGAAATCCTAGCTACTCAGGAGGCTGAGATCTGAAGATCACAGTCAGAGCTAGCATAGGCAGGAAAGTCCATGAGACTCTTATCTCCAATTAACCACCAGAAAACCAGAAGTGACACTGTGGCTCAAAGTGGTAGAGTGGCAGCCTTGAGATGAAGAGCTCAGGGACAGCCCTCAGTCCCAAAGTTCAAGCCCATGACAGGTCAAAAAATAATAATTACTAATTTTTAAAAAGAGCATCTCTGGGGCCGGGAGTTTGGCCTACTGGTAGAGTGCTTGCCTAGCATGCACGAAGACCCGGGTTCGATTCCTCGGTACCCCACATACATAGCAAAAAGCTGGAAGTGGTGCTGAGGCTCAAGTGGTAGAGTGCTAGCCTTGAGAAAGTCCAAGGACAGTGCTCAGGCCCTGAGCTCAAGCCCAGGACTGGCAAAAAAAAAAAAGAGCATCTCTGTCCCACTGGTAAATATAAAGCCAATTATTAAATAAAGTATTTTATATTTCACATAAAAAAAGAGATTTAAAGGGCTACCTACAAAAGGAAAAGAAGAAAAGTAGATGAGTCCTGGGCAGGAGCTGAACTTCTCTGGATGTATTTTATTTGATGAATTAAATTCTGGAATCATGCGAATAATTTTAAATGGTTGTAGAAAAAAACCAAATAAGTATTTTTTTCACACTATAATTTCCTAAATTAAGATAAGGGAAAGTGGCTGATGAGGTTTATCCGGGTGGCTTCCAAGTAGAGGTCGTTTTCAAGCAAGACAAATCTTTGCGCTTGCACTTGCCAGGATAACCTGATGCTCTGTGGATGGGATAGAGGGGAGGAGGTGTTTGTCCCTGGAACACTAAGGTCTCTTTGCTAGCTCACACAGAGCACTCTCTCTTGTTTCCTGAATAGATGAATGTGTCAATTAACCTACCTGGAAAGACTTGTATTGCTGAGGCGATTCATGAAAACAAAACAAAACAAAACAATAAAAAGAAAAAAATGAGAAACCACTCAGACTTCTGTAACTCTATAAGATGGAGTGAAAGGATCACTAATTCTAGGTAAGAGATGGGACCAGGCCAGCTAAGCAATGACTCCACTTAGCCTGAGAAGATGGTAAAAATCTGAAAGGCAGAAAAGGCGCAAATCCAGAGGCACTTGATCAAAGTCTGAGAAATAATCTATGGATTAGAGTAAGGGCTTGTCCAAACCTACCTTTCAATAGCAAAGCAAAGCAAGCTCAGAAGTCCACATCGTGCATGCTTTGACACAATATCTTCTGAGAAAATTGGGCTATTTTAAGCTCTTTCCACTGCTAAGCTACTTTGCATCCAACTGCTCAAATTCCATTGTGAACTTTCAAATCGTGAGGTCACAGGGGATTAATCTAATGTTCTACAGTAATCTGTCATCCTCCGTAACAAAACACTTCATGATAAATGGCTAAAAATATCTGCTGCTTCTTCAAAGATCTCTGTTTGCTGATGCAGGCTCAAGATGAGGAGAATGGCAGCTTATGATGGGCATTCCACCAGCTTATCCACAGCAACGCAGTAACAGGTGCAGCCAACACCCTGACTCGCATGTGGAGCCCTTGAATGCAAAATCCAGCCCCTCAAAAGTGGCTTTTGATGATTATGTCCTAAGAGGGGGAGAAACAGCTAAGATTTGCTTCTGTATTCTGTGACTAGCCATGGAATTCCTGGACATTGAAAACATTATACACTATAAGGGACTTAAAAGAGATAAATGGGAGCCTAGTTGACCAATCTAAACCCAGCCACAGAGACCAAGTACTTCCTTTGCAGCAAAGTCCTCAGGGGGAGCTCACAGAGGCAAAGACTTAGTATGGAAGAAGGCACTCACGTGACAGTCACCACAGTCCCAGCACAGGTTCAAATTCTTCACCCCTGGCATGAAATAATGTTGACGCATGTCCCCAGGGAGATGTTTCCCATTGTGTAAAATGATAGCTTCATCATAGCACCCTGTACTAGCTGCCTCCTGACTTCTCCACTTCTCTCTTGGTACTTTCTGGCTAAACTGCTTATATGCAAATATCTTTTCTCAGAATCTGCTACTCAGACTCTGCAAAGCAAAACAGTTGCACAGGTATGCAGTCTTCTCCAAGTTCTGAAGCACATAAGAGAGAATCAATGGCCTACACCTGTGATCCTGGTTACTCAGAAGGTTGAGACCTGAATATCACAGTATGAAGTCAGCCTGATTAGAAAAGACCATGTGATTCTTATTTTAGGTTAACTACCAAAAACAAAACAAAACAAAACAGAAATGGAGTTGTGGCTCAAATAATAGAATGCTAGCCTTGTTCAAGAAAGCTCCTTAGCTTAGTGCCCAGGCCCTTAGTTCAAGTCCCAGTACTAATGAAGAAGAAAGAAGAGGAGAAAGAATGGAGGAGAAGGAAGAGCAGGAGAAGGAAGAGGAGGAGAAGGAGCAGAAAAAGGAGAAGGAGGAGGAGAGGAGGAGGGGAGGAGGGGGAGGAGGCGGCAGGGGAGGAAGAAGAGAAGGTAGAGAAGGAAAGGGGGAGGAAGAAAAAGGAGAAGGAGGAAGAAGGATGAAGATGAAGGAGGAGGGAGGGGGGAGGGGGAGAAGAAGGAGGATGGAGGAGGAGGAGGAGGAGGAGGACGAGGAGGAGGAGGAGGAGGAGGAGGAGGAGGAGGAGGAGGAGGAGGAGAAATAGCAGCAGCAGCAGTAGCAGTAGCAGCCTGCGACTTGGGATAGTGGATCTGAGGGGGTCTCACTGGAATAAGGAATACTTAACCCTCAATAAATAAGAAAACAAGCAAATAAGAGAATAAAATTAAGGGGAATACAAAAGAGTAAGCAAATAATTAAGAGAACAGGCAAAGCATTACTTCTGGGTGTGCCTGGGTGAGTATATCCAGAGTTCTCCATATGGGTGGTTTAAACAGCTCAATGTGGGAAACAATCAAGTGAGAGGTCCCAGAGCTGAGGTCCACCCCTTCCTTCCTTGGATGGCAGAATGTCAGGCTCTACTGTTTTGAACTCTAGGACCAGCAGCAGTGGATCGGAGATCTCAGACCTTTGGGCCTTGAACTGAGAATCACATGATCAGGTGTCCTGGGTCTGAGATTTCCAGACTTGGTCTGGGCCACTTTCTTGTACTCCAGTCTTCAGCTTGCAGGTGGCATGTCACGGAACATCGCAGCTTTTGTAATCACACGAGCCACTTCTCAGAGATCCCCTCTCATTTAGCCCTAGAGAACCCCAACTCACATACAGTGCTAGTGCTGTGAGAGTTGTGGAGACAGAAAGAGCAAGGCCAAGGAGAATATGGTCATGGAACCTTGCTGTACCAATTCCCAGATAGAAGCTGAATTTCCATACACTGGCAGGTATGTGAGCACACCAATCTGAGCCCTAATTCAGACTGCAGCCCTTTGTCAACCTCTGTCCTCAGCAGGTAAGGAAAACTAGTGGTTCTGTGGCCCATTCAAGATCACTTGCCAAGTCCTGGCCAAACTGGCAATTCATCTTCCCAGATCCCAATTCTGGACTGTTCTCAAAGCTACTGGGTTACAGGGCTTCCCAAGTATTTTCACAACCCCCCCTTGATTTTTTTTTCTGTTGGGCTATTTTCCTCTGTGAGTGCTGGATTGACAGCATTTTCTCCAAAGTTTAGAGTTCTTAAGGATGCTCTTAGAAACCAGTCCCTGTTTTCAATAAAATCCTATTCCTAATTCCATTGTGTGCTTGGGTCACAGATAAACAGCTCTTTAGTCCCCCTGGGTTGCTTTGATCATTGGGGCCTTTTATCCTCCTTCTCTACCCGGTGGCCTCACTCCTCTGGCGTCCACAGGAGTCCAGAGTCTATAAGGGAAATCTGCAGATCTGTCTGACACACATATGCTTAGCTAGAGTCATAAATGCCTTCATTATTCAGGACCACCCAGATAATATTTTATTTTCAATATGAATGCCCAAGGCATACAATGGCCGTGTTGTACTGCACACTTAGGCTGTGGCGAAGTCCAGCCATAATCTCCCTGTTCATAAAGGACCCACAGAGCTCAGGTTATCCCTACCACTTTTGTGAGCATTTGCAAAATCCTTTGGGAAAGCAGTGTAGTTTGCAGCAATGTCTTAGGCCACTCCCCAACGCCGCCCCCAACGCCATTCATAAGGATTTCCAAACAGCCCCATGTCCCCCACACAGGTGAACCCCACTAGCACCAGCCCATGGTCCACGTGCCAGGACTGACTCAGGGCTTAATCGGTACTGGAGGAGGCTCTCCCTCTCCCCCTCTCTCTCCTCTCCCTCTCCCCTCCCCCTCCCCCCCCCTCCCCCCCCCCCCCCCCCCCCCCCCCCCCCCCCCCCGCCTCTCCCATCTTACTTGAAAAGATTTGTAGTCAGTAGTGCAATAAAAAAGACAGGATGTCATGAAAAACTAAGTAGCCAAATGAAACTCCTTGCCATTCTAGCTCAATGCATTCTGGAGGACAGCAAGAGGAGATGACCTTCTGTTGTGGATGTTTATTAACCAATGATTTTTTAAAAAGGCTTTTTCACAGCTCCTAAACTACTGCTAAAAATTCTCAGAAGACCCTGTATAGAAAACACTATTCCACAGAGTCATGGATCAGCAGTGTTGGCATCACCCAAGAAAGGTAGACCCAGAGGTCCTTGCTTCTTTACTAAATCAGAATCTGTATTTCTTTTAAGTGCATTTTTTTCAATTGAATTTTATTGTCGGGGTGATGTATAGAGAGGTTACAGTTACATTCGTCAGGTGGTAGGGTACATTATTTCTTAAACATTGGTACCCCCTTTCTCATGTTTTTCTTCCACTTTCCCTGCCTCCATCCCCTCCCAATCATCTTGTTTTCCCTCTTCCCTTTAATTGCACGTTTTGGCTTTTGTTTTTTGGTACTAGGGATCAAACCCAGGACATTGCACTTGCTAGGCAAGTGCTTTGCCACTTAGCTACATCCCAGCCCTCAAACTTGTATTTTAACAAGAATCTCAAGTAATCAGAATCAGAGAAGATCTGCTAAAAAAAAGAAAAAGAAAATCACTATTATGTATTCCAAAGAGAGCTAGGTACAATACCTCAACCCTGAAGTCCTAGCTACTTCAGAGGCAAAATCTTGGTTTGAGGCCAGCCCAGTTCCCTCACAGAAAATAAAAATAGCCGGGCACCAGTGGCTCATGCCTGAGATCTGAGGATCACAGTTCAAAGCCAACCTGAGCACTAAAGTCCATGAGATCTCATCTCTAATTAACCACCAGAAAAATGGAACTGATGCTGTGGCTCAAGTGGTAGAGTGATAGCCTGAGCTGAAGAGCTCAGGGATAGTATTTAGGCCCAGAGTCCAAGCCCCACGACCCACAAAAATAAATAAGTAAATAAATAAAATAAATAAAATTAAAGAGTTCTCAAGGCTCCATCTTAACCAATAGTTAGGTGCAATGGGGTCCGCCTGTCGTCCCAGGAAAGGGGAAACAGAATGGTTGGGTGTGGTGACATGCACCTGGCACATCAATGATATAAGGAAGCACAGATAAGAGGATTGCAGTCTATTCCCACTCAAGAATAAAGCAAGACTATCTTGAAACTAAATAACACAAAAAGGGGCTGGCAGAATGGCTCCAGTGGTATAGCACTAATCTAGCAAGTATAGATGTCCGAAGTGCAAATCCCAGTACCACTGGAAAAGAAAAGAAAAAAGAAAAACTATTCTAAGGGAGATCATGAGTTATTTGATACACACCATTCCAAAAGCGGGGGGAGGGGAGCCTGATCATTTCCCAGGCTTTTGGAGGACAGTTTCTATCGTTATAGATTCCCTTAAACAAAAACTGATTCCTCAGAAACCATGGTAAGAATTATTCTGGAGAAAATAAAGAACACAGTCCAGAGGGAGACATGATGGAAGTTTTTGGTGTGTTTGGGGCATCGGGAATAAGTCAATGCAGAAAGCCACAGGTAATATCAGCTCTCACAGACTTTGTAACCCCCAAGGAGTTCATAGAACCACAGAAATAACCACTGTATCAATCTTTTTTTTTTGTTGTTCAGTCATGGGGCTTGAACTCAGAACCTAAACATTGTCCCCAAGCATTTTCACTCAAGGCTAGCACTCTACCAATTTGAGCCACTGTGCTACTTCCAGTTTTCTGGTAGTTAACAGGAGATAAGAGTCTCATGGACTTTCCTGCCCTGGCTAACTCTGAACCACAGTCCTCAGATTTCATCCTCCTGAGTAGCTAGGATTACAGACATGAGCCATTAGTACTGTAACCTTAACCAATTTAATAAGCCTCCATCACATGCATAAGAACATTTCTATTTAAGATGCTTTCCTTTTGCAAAAGTATTTTTAGACCTGTTTTTCCATAACATATGCATACTCCCAAATAAATGTATTCAGCTCCAACTATCAGCAAATAGAAGTGTTCATTTGTGATACCTCTGCCTACTTCTTCACCAGTCTAGGGGCTTGAACTCAGGGCTTGGACACTGTCCCCTGAACTTCTTTTGCTCAAGGTTAACACTCTACCACTTGAGCCACAACACCACTTTCAGCTTTTTCTGTTTATGTGGTACTGAGGAATCGAATCCAAGGTTTCATGGATACTAGGCAAACAGTCTACCACTAAGCCACATTCCCAGTCCACATCTCCTTTCCTGAAGGGAGATTTGTTTGAGGAAAAGTTCCCAAGAAAACCCTGGAATGGCAAGAAAAGGGAGGATTTCTAAACCAGGTGGCAAAGTCCCACTGGGAAACTATACCACTCACAATCTTGTCAAGGATCTTGATGACTGCAAAGTCTTCTCTCTTAGAAGAATAGAAGTACAACTGCTCATGCAGATATATTTATACAAACATGAAAAACCATGAAACCAAAATCATCCCACCATAACTCTCCAAGCTATTCCCTGCGGGGGGGGGGAGGCACAAAAGCATTACTTTGCAAAAGATCTTCAGCTTAAATACCCGAATTATTTCAAATTCAAAAACTGCTAATAATTAGCTTACTATGAAGAAAATGTTGCATATTGATACAACCACACTGTTGAGACTGCTTAGGTTGTTGTCAGGTTCTGAGCTTGAAACAGTAACTATTCATTGGAATTAAAGTTAGAATAAGCGAAATAAGCAGATGCTTACAGTCCTTCTCTGGAATGAACCATACCACACACACAAGCTGCACTGGATCTCAATGCTTCTGTTTCCTCAAGGCCACGGATAGAAATGTACCAGGACAAGCTACATCTCTTGCAGGACAACTAGTAAGCTTTCTTCCAGGTTTTTCTGAAATGTGATTTCCTGAAAAACATGGATTCCAGCCTCACATGGAATCTGAGAATCTCTAGTAAAAGCCGATGGAAATGGGGAAGGTCCATACGTAGCAGCTCTGAATCCTCTAATCTTGTTACTATGATCCAAATGGCTTAGCTAAGTGCATTTTTTTTAAACAATGGCTTAATGTGGTTAGTAAAGTGCCTGGACTCAGCATTCCAGTACTGGTAGATCACAGCAGTAATCCTAGACTGTGATCTAGGGATTAAAGTTTGAAGCCAAGCCTGTACGGTGGTTCACACCTGTAATCCTAGCTACTCAGGAGGCTGAGATCTGAGGATCAAGGTTCAAAGCCAGCCCGGGCACTAAAGTCCGTGAGACTCTTATCTCCAATTAACCACTAGAAAACTGGAAGTGGTGCTGTGGCTCCAGGGGTAGGATGGTAGCCTTGAGCTGAAGAGCTCAGGGATAGCGCCCAGGCCTAGAGTTCAAGCCCCACGACCAACACCAAAAAATAAAGTTTGAAGTCAGCCTAGGCAGAAAAGTCTGTTACACTCTTATCTCCAGTTCACCACCAAAGAGCTAGAAGTGGAGCTGTAGCTCATTTGGTAAGGTACTACCTTGAGCAAAAAATATGCATTGTCCCCTTTCTCTTGAAGGATATGGCTTTCTGCATCTATACTTTTTCTTCTTGGAATGTTCATACACTTATTTTATTTCCCTATTTCCTATAAATGAAATAACATACCAAGTGAGTTGACAATTAGTAGTTTCTATCCAGTATTTTATTTCCTATAAATGAAATAACATATCAAGTGAGTTGACAATTCATAGTTTCTATCCATTCTAGACACGGGGGAGCTACAGGGCAGGGTGGGAGTGAGGAGTTGGGGACCTTTCCAAATCAGTACTATCATTACCTCACAGCAGCTATGGCAGGCATTCCACTTGCTAAGGAAAGCCAGAAATGTAGCTATTTGAACAGCTAAGTTTTAAATTTTGGCAAATTATATATATATATATATATACTTATATATGTGTATGTATGTATATAGTGTATGTATGTATTATATACATTTATATGTATGTATGTGTGTGGAGAATAACAGAGAGAGAGAGAGAGAGAGAGAGAGAGAGAGAGAGAGAGAGAGAGAGAGAGAGAGAGAGAGACACTTAATATTGTTCAGAATAAGTTGAAGTCAGATTACTAAACATGTCCATGGACAAAACACTGCCCCTCTGAGCACCAGTTTGCAACCTCTGCATAAACTAATGAGAATGAAAGTCACCCTTGACCGTTGTTTCCTCATAAAACTGTCGCTGTTTGGCAAAAACACTTTCCCAAATGTTCCTTTTGAGGTCAGTTTGATTTATGAGACCACAAATTAAAAGGGCTTCCTGACATGGGAACTTTCACCTCGTGCACAAGGTAGAAAGAAACATTTTCCAGCTCCATTACACCCCATGCTTCAGGATAATCTTCAGGCCGCTCTGCCACTTTGCTGAGAAAACTTGACGGAAAGTTATATTTAGAAAAGTGTGGAGCAATGCAAATTCCCCTATCAGCTGCACCAAAACCCATGACCTACAGGAGCCTGGCCTGCATCTTGCTATTTATGCTTGCCCTTGGGAGGACGTTTTATTTTAAAAAAAAAAAAAAAAACATGTAATTGGTCACTACTAGCTTGTATACCCGAGAAACGTTTCTAAGCAGGCTTAGAAAGGGTACAGTGAATACCTCCTTGTAATAAATGCATTGTCCACTTTTATTGTTACTTTATTGCCAGCACTTTAAAAGAAAGGATTTTATGACTACAAGGAGGGAAAGGAGCCTGTTTCTTCCCTCTGTTAACCTCACAAAGGACAAGAGTTCATTGTAGTTCAAGTAGGAGAGTGCCAGCTGTGAGTGGAAAACATCCAAACAAGAGCTTAAGGTACTGAGTTCAAGTCCCAGTACTAGCAGAGAAAACGAACAACCCAAAACTGGAATTCAGGATTTAGGATTGAACCTGAGAGTGTGACTTTATTAGGAAATGCTTTAGTCCATTTTCCATTAATATAACAAATACCTGAGGCTGACTAACTCATATAAAAAAAAGAGACTTAGAGATAATGAAGCTTCATATATACATAGAGAGATATGTTAAAAGGCCAGGCCCTTGTACAGCTAATTGATTCTAACAAAAGAAAAAAATAAATGATAGAGAAAAAAGAAGAAACTTATTTATCTCATAGGGATTTGTTTTGCTATAATTCCATATTGTTCCATTCAAAATGGATTAACAGTAATATGCAATAAACTCTTATTTTGACACATGCTTGGAAATCATCATTTTGTGACAAAGCACAGAAGTCTTTGTCACATTTACATTCCTGACAACTGCTGTCACAAATAGAAATTGATATTACTGCCATAAAATGTTTACTTTGTGATATTGTACAATGTAGATGATGCATTGTAAGGTAATATTAGCTCAATATTTTGGAGCTTAAAAGCCTAAGATGGTGAAGACCCCATCATGGCAGGAGAGGAAGAGGAGAGAGAGAGAGAGAGAGAGAGAGAGAGAGAGAGAGAGAGAGAGAGAGAGAGAGAGAGAGGACATGAGGTAGCAAGTCAGGGGGACAGAAGGGCCTGTCCTTCTCCTTTGCAACTTCTCATTCCCAAATCAAGCTCAGGGGTCCTGGGAACACCCCATTAATCCTTTACAAGATAGGTACCTTAAAGGACTCCATCATCTACCATTAGTGTCCAATATTAAAGGTTATACCAACCTCTCAACATCTCCCCACTGAGAACCAAGCAGTACATCAACCCCTGATGACACACCCAAACCACAGTAAGAATTAAAGTCTTTCAAAAGATGGTTAGGGTGAAATAAGAGTCTGGTGCAATGTAACTGGCATCCTTATGAGAAGATGAAATTTGGATGCAGATATGCATGCAGCAAGGCCTTGTACACATCCAAGGAGAGAGGACTCAGAAGGATCCTACAGGCCACACTTGGATCTCTGGCATCCCGTCTCCAGAGCTGGAAAAAATAAATTTGTTATTTAAACTATGTGGCCTGTGGTACTATATGATAGCAGCTCAGTACATTTATACAAGGTGACTCAATGTCAGTGCCACCACACACCACCCTCATCTGAGTGTTGGCTTATGCCATCTCAAAAGTTTCTGCTGAGCTGGGCACTGGAAGCAAACATCTGTAATCATAACCACCCAGGAGACTGACATCTGTGGACTGCAGTTCAAAGTCAGCCCTGTCAGGAAAGTTCATGAAACTCTTATTTCCAATGAACTTCTAAAAAGTCACAAGTGGAACTGTGGCTCAAGCGGTAGAGCATTAGCCTTGCGCAACAAAGTTCAGGGACAGTACCAGGCCCTGAGTTCAAGCTCCAGGACTGGAATACCAACCAGAAGTTTCTGCCTCTGTGTGGCAGCTCTGTTGGGCACAGAGCTGGAAACATCCCTCTTTCCAGGTTTTCCTCAAGTTTCCCACCTTGTTTCCACAAAGTCACAAGGACATGCTTGAAGGTCACGTAGAACTGCTTGCCTTGGTATGCAGTTGTTGGAAAGAGACCGTGTGTGTGTGTACACACTATGTGTATATATGGGCAAATATACTTGGATTTGGCCCAATGCCACCCTCATTTATTCAAAGGCAAGTTTATTCTAGAAAATACAAAACAGTCAGTACTGACGGTGGGGCGGGATGGGAGAGAGAGGGCCTGCTGTAAAGAGCATTGAGAAGACTTGGAGATAAAAGCAATGTTTTGCATTTTGACTATGGCCATAGTTCATGGACATTTATCTTGCAAAAAACATCAAATCTTGCCCTTTACAATAATGATACTGATTATTGCAATAAACTAAAATCTTAATGAAGTTGGTTTATAAAAAGTTAGTTTAGCCGGGCATGATGGTTCATGCCTATAATCCTAGCTACTCAGGAGGCTGAGATCTGAGGATTGTGGTTCAAAGCCAGCCCAGGCACTAAAGTCCCTGAGACTCTTATCTTCAATTAACCACCAGAAAACTGGCTCAAGGGGTAGGGCAGTAGCCTTGAGCTGAAGAGCTCAGGGACAACGCCCAGGCCCAGAGTTCAAGTCCCATGAACCCCCCCCCCAAAGAAAAGCTAGTTAAGAGGTTAGTATCTGTCAGATGCTGGTGGCTCTTACCTATAATCCTAGCTGTTCAGGAGACTTATCTGAGGATCTAGGCTCAAAGCAAATGTGGGCAGAAAAGTTTGTGAGAATCTTTAATTAACTAGCCAAAAAACACCAGAAGTGGAACTGTGGCTCAAGTGGTAGAGTACCAACTTTATGCAAGAAACCTAAGGGACAACATCCAGGCCTTGAGTTCAAGTCCCAAGACTGGCACAAAAGAAAAACAAAAGGTTTAGCATCTTGATATTTAGTGTCTTTGGAATATGACAAAGAAGCTGGATGGCTTAGGCTAACTTTTTAAGATAGCTCAGAATCCTCCCCAGCTGTCTTTGATTTGAACTAATCATTTCTCTGCCAGACTTGGCTTGGCAAACTGGAGTCCGTTAGGAGCAAGGACTGACTGTGCTGTCAGCCAAGAGGAACAGGCAGTGTCAAATAAAGGTGTTGGGCAACTGTGAAAGAGGAAGTCTTGGCTGAGTACAGTGATCGTTGTTGCTGCAATGGTGACCTGACACCACAGGAGTAAGGAAACACTTTGGAGCCTGGCTCTTTCTCATCCCACCTCTTCTAAGGAACCAAGTCATCTCAAAATCCTGATGCATCTAATGTACTCATTTCCTGAGCACATTATTGTAATTCCTCTGTACATTATGTCTAAATTACCTACCTGCAATAAAGTAGATTAATTTTTAATCCTAATGCAACTCAGTTCTACTTTTCAGTGCAGTTTTCCATATCCCACTGCCAGCACAAGTGTTCACTGAGGCAATGTGAATTACCACATCTCCTGGAAGGAATCCTACTAATATCTAGGAGGGACATGTCCCAAACAAGTCTTGGACCTTACATTACTTTCAGTTACGATTTTCATGCATACCGAAGTGGATGAGGTAGATTAAAAATATTATGTGATTATGAACTTAAAACAATAAAGATGATAAAAGAAAGCAATAAAGGTGAAAGAGACAGTTATAAGAAAAGTGGTTAGAAAAGTGTTTACCAGATACTCCTTCTAGATAATTTTTTTTGCCAGTCCTAGGCTTGAGCTCAGGGTCTGAGCACTGTCCTTGGATTTTCTCAAGGCTAAAACTCTACCACTTGAGCCTCAGCACCACTTCCAGCTTTTTTCTAGGTATGTGGTACCAAGGAATTGAATCCGGGTCTTCGTGCCTGCTAGGCAAGCACTCTACCACTAGGCCAAATTCCTGGCCTCATAGATAATCTTATGCTAAGATATGCTACACAAGCTGAGCACCAATGGCTCACAGCTGTAACCTGAGCTATTTAGGAGTCTGAGATCTGAGGATAGCAATTCAAAGCTAGCCTGGCCAGGAAAGTCCATGAGACTTTTACATCCAATTGACCACCAAAAAGCTGGAAAGTGGAAGTGTGGCTCCAGTGGTAGAGAAACAGCAAAGACTGAAATAGCTAAGGTCCTGAGTTCGAACCTCAGAGTCCCCCTGCCAAAGCTATTCCATACATATAGAAACAGTTTCCATATAAAAGAATAGCTTGAATTTTCACAAATGGCCCATAGTTGGGTGATTTATTTATTTGTTTTCAGTTATTATCAGAAAAGTCCTGGGTCTGGACAAAATATAGGAAAAGAGGATTTGCTTAGCTCCCAGTGTTGAGGACTGAAAGCCAGAGACCAGATGGGCCCATCCATTTGGCTTCCAGTGATGACTCCATGGAGGATGGCATCACAATGGTGGGAATTTTGCCAAAGATATCACACAGCCAGACAGGAAGTCAGAGAGATTCAGGGAGCAGACGTTCTTTTGTGACAGCTCACTCTTGGGAAAACCATATCACTATGTGAGAATAGCACTAATCCCTTCAAAAAACAACATCCCCAAAGATCTAATCCCATTCCACTGAGCCTCTTAAAGATATCATCACCTCTCACATCACTATGCTGGAACCAAGTTTTCCACATGTGAATCCTTCATGGGACAAACCACACCTAAAACCATAGTAGCAGAGCAAGCAGAGATGATTACCAGCACCCTGCAGCCTTCTCACAGGACGCCTCCCAGACATCATGCCTTTATCTTCCAGAGAGAAGAGGACAGGAGATAGAGAAATCATGCCTGTGAGGCCCTACTGACTTCCCACAGTTCAAAAAATCCAGAAGACCCAAATCCCATACATTGAAGTATTAGTGAGTTGAAACTCAAATAAGCTATCACTAATAGTTCTGGTATAAACATTTTTAATATTCTTTCTGTGAATGAAGGTGGATGGAGAATTCTTCTGGGCATATGTATTTTGAAGGCAAGTTATATTAACATCACTCTAATGTGTCACAAATTATTTGGAGAATAAACAATGGAAAGATTGAAGAGTTGTCATCATATTTCTGAATATGAGAGCAAACTTTGTTTTACAGCATTAAGTGTGCAAATTGCCCAGCCTCAATCAACTATGTACTTGACATCTAAATACTTGCAAATGTCATTCTCCTAAGGCTCAATGATACCATTAGACTACTACTGTAATGTGGTAAGAAAGGATGAAAATTGTTGCAACCACTTGGTGGGATGGGGGAGTAATTTGAAAATATCCATCCATGTTGTATTTTTTGTTTGTTTGTTTAATGCCGGTTCTGAGACTTGAACTGAGGCTCTGAGCACTGTCCCTGAACATTTTTACCCAAGGCCAGTGCTGTACCACCTGAGCCATAGTGCTACTTCTGGATTTTTGGTGGTAAAACTGGAGATAAGAGTCTCACAAACTTTCCCTCCCAGATTCACTTCAAACCATGATTCTCAGATCTCAGCCTCCTGAGTAGCTAGGGTTATAGATGTGAGCCATCAGAGCCCATCTCCATCCACATTTTAAAAGTCCATTTACAGAGTAAGACTTCACTGGGACTAATAATCTAGAAATAACTAAGTGTATAATTATTTCTTTTATATGTAAATTACTTGGACCATTGTCTGCGATGATAGCAAAAGTGGAAGCCAACTAAATGTCAACATGAAAGTGTTTTAATATATCATATATCCATTCTGTGAAATAATATACAACCTTTTAAAATAGTTGTATAGATGCTTCTAAGGAAATTATCCATGATATATTAATATGTGCAAATAGAAAATTTAAGAGCCATGCATACAGTCTAATCTCATGTTTGTTTGAAAATGTAGAAATAAACATTGAAAATAGTCTGGAACAGAAAGATACCACAAACTGTTAATAAACTCTTACTTCTTGGAAGAAGGATTAGGAAAGTAGAAAAATAAGAAATGCAAATGTTTAAGCTTTGTAGTCCGACCTTCCTAGCATTTTTTCTTTTGCCAGAGCCAGCCGGCAGCAAACCAGGATTCCTGAATTAGGGGGTGAAGACTTGGAAAATAAATTGACAAGAGACAAACAGATGGGATTGGGAGGACTACACCCCAAGTCAGCATCCCAAGAAGGCTGTGAGCTTAAGACTGCAGCACCGTTTATTTCTAAATCCAGTCTTATATACTTTCTTGAAACCAGGGAACTGCCAGGGGTTACATTAGCACCAAATGGTAATCAGGTCTCAGATCAATTAAGCAGAAAGTGATAAAGCAATAACACATTTATAGCAAATGGTAATTAAGTCTCAACAGAAAGATAAAGCAATAAATCAATAAAGCCAGGAAGTTCACAATACTGACAGTATAGCTCAAAATTTATAAGCATGGCGTCATACATGACAGCTCACTTCTTTGTGTGGTTATCTTACTCAGTGATGCAGATTCATGGGACAGTCTGACTCCACACTCCGGCTCCCAACATCCTTTATATGTATTAGCTTGCACATTCAGCTGGTACGATATCACATGATCCATGGTTCTAACACGGCTTTTTGCTGCCTATTTCACAGGTATAGTCTTACTAACTTTTCTGCCTGGACTGGCTATGAATTATAATTTTTATTCTCAGTAGAATTATGGATATGAAGCATCAGTGTCTAGGTTACTTTATACTTTTTTTTCCCAAGTGTAGACTTTCTATCAGGTGCCATTACTCAAGCATGTTATCCTAGTGGAGACAGAGACTGAGGAAATGCAGTTTATGACCAGCTGAGGCTGGGAAGAGCTTACTGGTAGTCTTCTATTATCCCAACTACCGGGAAACAGATTGGGTACAGTGGTTCATACCTGTCATCTCCAGTGACACATGGAAGCATAAGTAGGAGGATCTCATAAAATATCTAATAGGAAGCCGGGCGTGGTGGTTCATGCCTGTTATCCTAGCCACCAGATCTGAGAATCATGGTTCAAAACCAGCCTGGGCACTAAAGTCTGTGAGACTCTTATCTCCAATTAACCACTAGAAAACCAGAAGTGGTGCTGTGACTCCAGGGGCAGGGCAGTAGCCTTGAGCTGAAGAGCTCAGGGACAATGCCCAGGCCCAGAGGTAGAGTGATATTCTTGAGCTGAAGAGCTCAGAGACAGTACCGAGGCCCAGAGTTCAAGCCTCATGACCGATCAAATATATATATATATATATATATATATGGGGCCGGGAGTTTAGCCTAGTGGTAGAGTGCTTGCTTAGCATGCATGAAGACCCGGGTTCGATTCCTCGGTACCACATACCATACATAGAAAAAGCCAGAAATGGTGTTGAGGCTCAAGTGGTGGAGCTCTAGCCTTGAGAAAGCCTAAGGACAGTGTCCAGGCTCTGAGTTCAAGGCCTAGGACTGGCATATATAATAGGAGTAAGCACAAAGCAAAGCCTTATCTTGAAAATAGCCAGTGCAAAATAGGGCTGGAGGTAAGGCTGAAATGATAGAATTCAATCCCCAGTACCACCAAAAATAAGTGTATAGGCTTTCTAATAGGATAAGATGAATGAGAATAAGCCTTGATGTGCTTCTGCATTAAGGTGGTGGAGTTTACTAACTATTCCCAAATTTCCAACATCTAGTCTGGTGGGTTAGATTATTGCATAGCACATATCTACCCTCTCCCACCTATAACCTCCAAGGAAGGAACACACTGATATGAACATAGTCTTACACATTGCTTCGGCCAATGGAAATTGGGTAGACATGACAGTGTATCAATGTCAAGGCCAAGACTTAAAAGTCGTAACAGGATTCAACGTGACAATGTGGGATCTTCCATAGAAATACAATGCCTCAGGCAGACCAGACTCTCCAATCCACAGTGAACACCACAGAGTAGCCAGTCACTGCTTAACTAGCCACGGGAGAGCAAGAGAAGAGTCTATTTTTGTGCATATGTATTTTATTTCACAGCATTAATGTATGGATAGCTGACATATCCTAACTCCTTGATTTATGTCCCATTGACTTGACACGAGTACTATGTATTTCTAAAATGGGTTCTGTTGTTTAAACTTAATTTCTTATTTTAGCTCCATTACAAGCTAACAATAGTCATGAAATCATAGGCTTGATGTTCTACCTAGAGATTAAATAAATTAGCATAAATATACTAGCATTATATATATGTATTATACATAAGCATAAAAAATTTTAAAGTTGATCTTCCTGATATTTAGACTTATATGGCCCACTCCCAGTAGCATGAATACCATGCTTTCAGATACATTCACCTAACTTGCAGATCCTCTAACTCCCTTGATAGTTACAGGCATTTGTACAATGATATATGGAGTCCATGACCCAGGAACTATGGGAATCTGACAGTTAGATGTAAAGATAAATCAATGCCTGTGATGTTTGTAGCATTGAGTAGTAAATTTCTAGGCTCACCAGCTCAGATTGTGGATAGTGTAATACATTATAATGGAAGCTATTCATTAATTTTCAGTGTTCACTTTGCTCTGTGTTTTCAAATATATTGCAAGTTAGTCATATACAATATACTTAAATTCGGAGCTCTGCACTGTTCCTGGAAGCAATATTGAAGCACCTTGAAACTAAAACAATGACAAAAGCCGGCAATTGAAGAGGCCTACCATGGTCAAGGGTGAATATGTGGTAACTAGTAACTGGAAAGCAGCCCACAACCCCAGAGAAAGCTGTCACCAGCTGCTTTACTGGACCAGCCAGCACTAGTCTTCAGGTTTAGTCAGTTTACGCATTACATTTAACATCTATAATTATCTTGCCCACCGCTAATAACAAATAGCACAATTTTATAAATACTGCCTGCAAGTAATATTCTCTTGACAGCTTGAATTGTTTTTTATTTGTTTCTGTTGTTTATATGTTTGTTTTTGTGTCAGTATGAGGGCTTGAACTTAGGCATTTGTTATATTCCCTCGCTTCCACTCAAGGCTGGCTCTCTACCACTTGAGCCATAACTCCATTTCCTGTTGTTGTTGTTGTTGCTCTGGGGAGGGGTTGTTAGCTGGAGATAAGAGAGTCTCAGTCCTTCCAGACCAGGCTAGCTTTGAACCACAACCCTCAGATCTCAGCTTCCTAAGTAGCTAGGATTAGAGGGGTGAGCCAGTGCCAGTGTGGCCCAGTTCTATAATCCTAGGTACTTGGGAAGCTGAGAGCCAAGGAGTTCAACACAGCACTGCGATCAGGTCTTAGCTACCTACCCTTTAGGTTGGTCTCATTTATCTTATCAACTCAGATGACTGTATGGTGATTAGGAATTTCTAGAAGAAATCAATTCATATATTTATTTGCCCAGGTCAGGAAGTATAAAAGCTCCAGATAGGAGCCACCATTTTGAGTCTTTAGCTCCCATTTTCTGCATAACAAGCAAAAAATGTTTCTGTTTCTCCCTACTTTAACCCTGGTACACTAAAATAAACCCTTGCTATAACTGTCACCTCATCAGACTCTCCTTTTGTGAGACACCCTAAAATGCTTTTCATGAGTAGATCTCAAAAGGACCTGTGATTTTTTTTTTTTTATGGAAGTGAGCCTTGTTATCCATCATTGGGTGAAAAGATTAGTTCTTCTTGGAGAAATTCCCTAGTGGGAACCTGGATAGATAGAAAAATATGCCCTAAATGTTCCTGAAAGAAGCACCTATTTAGTGAACTCCAGTAACCCACTGAGTAGAGTTATGCACTTGCAATTAAAATATTGCTAAGAACTGGGCACTAGTTCTCTTGCCTGTAATCCTAGCTACTTCAGGAGGCTGAGATCTTGGGATCATGGTTCAAAGCAAGCCGGTGAAAGACTGTGAGACTGTTATCTCCAATTATCCACCAGAAGATTGGAAGTGGTGCTTTGGCTCAAATGGTAGAGTTCTAGCCTAGAGCTGAAGACCTCAGGAACAGTGATCAGGCCCAGAATTCAAGCCCTACAACTGACAAAAAATAAAATAAATTTTGCTAAGTTGGGCTGGGTTTGTAGTTCAGGGGGAAGGCATTTACTTAGCATGCTGGGTTTGATTTCCAGCAGTGGATGTGTGCAGAAACACACACATAATATTAAAATAGTAAAATATGGCTGTGGGGTCATATTTTGCTTGGCATGTCCCTAGATTTAATCTCCAACACTGCAAAAAAATAATAAATTAGGGCATTAATTTCTTAATTGATTAAATAATTAATTAAACTATAGCTATTATGATGTAGCAATAGAAGAAATGCTTTGGGGGAAAATGTAACAAAAGGAAAAATTGAACACTAATCAGGATACAAATATGTACATTAAGAATATGTGGAACCAGATCTATATAGCTGCCTAACATTTGATAAGGGAGCCAAAATCACCAGATGGAAGAAAGACAGCCTCTTCAACAAATGGTGCTGGCAAAATTGACTATACACATGTAGAAAACGGAATTTATAACCTTATATATAACCTTGCATCAGAATCAACTCCAAATGCATCAAACAGCTTAAGGTAAGAAAATATTACAGGAAGTGATTGGGAATACATTAGGGCTTCTTGGTACAGGTTGAAACTTCCTAAATAAAGATCCAGAAACACAGCAAATCAAAGAAAGACTGATAAATGGGATTGCATTAAACTGCAGAGCTTCTCTATGGCAAAGGGCATAGCTAACAAGATAAATAGAAAGCCCGCAGATTGGGAAATCTTCACTAGCTATACAACAGACAAGGGTATCATATCAAAAATATACCTAGAGCTCAAAAAACTAAACCCCCCATTAACAAATCCTCAAAGAAACGACCACTCCATTATATAAATGGAATAAAGAATTAGAAAGAGATTCTCTGAGGAAGAAATACAAATAGCCACAAATAGTCAATAGACACATGAAGAAATGCTCAAAATCTCTGTCCATCAAGGAAATGCAAATCAAAACTACATTAAGATTCCACCTCACCCCTTAGAATGGTCAGTATCAAGAACTCTAATAACAACAGATGCCAGTGGGGGATGCGGCTCCTGTTGTCACTGTTTTTGATTTTGGTATCCTGTGTCTTGTATATATGCTTATCTGACGTGGGGGAAGGGAAAGAGAACAACAAAATGGCAAGATGAAGGATGAACAGCAATACCCACTACACATTACATCATAAAAGAACTTTACAACTTGGGGGGTGGGGTCTGAGGTGTGGGGAGGAAAAGTGGGAGAAAAGGAAGGAGAGGGTAATACTGTTTGATAAGAAATCTACCCATTACTTTACTTATAGAACTACAACCCCAGGCTGGGAGTTTGGCCTAGTGGTAGAGGGCTTGCCTAGCATGCACGAAGACCCAGGTTCGATTCCTCAGTACCACATACATGGAAAAAAGCCAGAAGTGGTGCTGAAGCGCAAGTGGTAGAGCTCTAGCCTTGAGAAAGTCCATGGACAGTGCTCAGGCCCTGAGCTCAAGCTTAGGACTGGCAAAAAAGGAAAGGATTGCAACCCTTCTGTACATCACTTTTACAGTACAATAAAATATTTTTATTAAAAAATTTTATTTACACTGACTTTGTTACATCATATTTCAAATGCCATGTTTAGCAAACAAGTATTCAAGAATGGAATCTATATGCAATCACTGGCACATAAATTTTAGAACATAATTAAAATTAAGCTGAGACTTTGTATGTCATAGGTACATATCATTTATATAACATTATGTCTATGGAGTATATATCCCAGCATAGATTTTTTTTTTGCCAGTCCTGGGCTTGAGCTCAGGGCCTGAGCACTGTCCTTGGACTTTCTCAAGGCTAGAGCTCTACCACTTGAGCCTCAGCACCACTTCCGGCTTTTTTCTATGTATGTGGTACCAATGAATCGAACCCGGGTCTTCATGCATGCTAGGCAAGCACTTTAACCACTAGGCCAAACTCCGACCCATCCCATCATAGATTTTTATGTCTATGTAGGTATAATTATGTCTCCAAGACTGTGTCAATAACCTTGGGTACCCAAATATTGAGTCATCGCTCTTGGAATACAATAACATAATTTTTAAAAAGTATATGTGGAGACTGACAGTGGTATAAGTGTTATGATCATCATATTGAACTGCCATCGCTAACTGTGCTATTGCTTTTGTTTGTGTGCTAGAATTAGGCCAGAACTCAGAAGGCCTTATACTCTCCCTTTGCTTTTCCCACTCAAGGTTGGTGCTCAATGTTTGCCCTTTTTTGTTGGTTAATTGGAGGTAAAGTCCCACAGACTTCTTTGCTTGGTTTGGCTTCACAATGCTCTCCTGAAATCAGGTCTCATCCTCCCATGTAGCAAGGATAGCAGGCATGAGCCATTGGTGCCCGCCTTGTAGAGTGATAATGCATTTTCTCCCACCTTGAATAGTGATAGTGCCTTTTCCAAGTTGTTTGGCAGTTCCAGCTTCCTAATTTCTTCCCTGCTACAAAAGAAATCTAGTTTCCAAAAAACTAGGCAGTCTAGGCATCTGAGACACTAGACCATCCCAGTAGATCCCAATTCATATCCAGCAACTGAAAGCTGTGGGGGAGGACACTTACTTCAAAAGCTCCCCAGGCCTGTGTGGAGGCCAATGTTTGAGTCACTGTATCCTTTTCAAGGTTCCTGGGAACACTATGACAATTTCCTGGTAGTAATCACCAGTCATCAGCAAACTGAACTAACAAAGATACATGATATTGCCTTTCCTCCTTCCTTGTCCTTTCTCTTCAGAATTTAGTCAAACAGGAATCTCAAAGATCACTTTTCTTGCCACATGCACTGCAGGCACTTCCCTGCAAATGTAATGAATGAACAATCGTTACTAGACAAATGTCAATGGAGGAAATGTTTTGTTTTAGCAAGAGAAGAGGGTAAAATATGCCTTGTAAGGAAGTCTGAATTCGTATTCAGTATAAAAGGTTAAGTATACTTAATTCCACATTTATTTCTCATCAAAGGTTGCATTTACTTCCAATAATTTAGTGCATATTTTCAGAGAAACCATTTAAATAATCACTCAAGATCTTAAGTCTTTTTCCTAATAGTTTGTCATTTGTTTTAAGTAGTTGTACAAAGGAGTTTCATTTCATCAGATTATGAGAACACAATATATCTTGATCAGTCACTCCAAAGAATTTTCAACCACATGCCCCAAAGACTACAATGATTGTTGGTGAACACTTCATAAACCCAAGTTATTATCAATCCAGTCAGCACAGTTGCAAGTTATCCCAAAAGAAGTATTGGGCATATTTAATTTTGACTTTCTGGATACAAATCTCATTAGTATGATGTTACCATATAATTGTAGGTCTTTGTAAGTATTTCTTCCTCCCTGCCCTACTTTTTTTTTCCTTACAAATTAAAATAATCATTATCCCTGGTTCACATAACTACTATAATTTGTCATACCACAGAAATTATTGAGACTATTTTACAGGCAACCTTTTTTTCCCCCTAAGTTTTAAAAGGTTAAAATGCAATTAAATTGCTCTCTCCCTCTGGCCTTCCCCTCCTGCCTTGTTTTCATCCCATTGTCTTTGTCCTTTCATGAATGGGAATGTGGGAAAGCTACACCACGATTTGGGTGAGGTATAATAAGGTTCCATCACTAATTAGTGCCCTAATTAAAGTAGTCCTTGGAAGTGTTCGTCTAATGAACTGTTGTGCTCCAATCCCACTCTTTGATGTAACTGTGGTAGCTCTGCTTAACCAGCCTCAGTGATGGAAAGTACATCTATTGTCAGTGGCATTTGGATTTGGCTACAGTAGTCTCCGTACATCTCATAGAAGCTGTTTGCATTCTGTTCTGAGACAAGTTGAATTGTGCCTCCTTCCTTCTTTGGTTCTGAGGTTACCACATAGATGAATGTGACTAATTTTGTGGGGGGGGATGGTCCTGGGGTTTGAACTCAAGGCCATAGCACTGTCCTTGAGCCCTCTGTGCTCAAGGCTAGCTAGCACTCTACCAGTAGAGCCACAGCACCACTTCTGGCTTTCTCTGAGTAGTTTATTGGAGTTAAAAGTTTCTTGGATTTTCCTGCCTGGACTGGCTTCAAAATGCTATCCTCACACCTCAGACTCTGGAGTAGCTAGGATTACAGGCATGAGCCACCAGCATCTGGCTAGGCTAATATTATTTTTATTTCAAAATATATAGCATTATAAATTATTTTTTTATTTCTTAGGCTAGTTATTTCTAAAAGTTGTCTTGGAAAACTGCTGCAAAAGTGGTTACCCCGCCTCTCTGCTTCAAGGTTCCCTTAGAACTTTACCATCCTATTACCTTAACTGAGGTCTGATTGCCCATCCTGCTCTGAGTGTGAACTCAAACTATCTCAGTCACTCAACTCTTTGGCTGAAGTGTTCTAGATATTTACACAAGAAACGTGTGTGTGTGTGTGTGTGTGTGTGTGTGTGTGTGTGTGCCAGTACTCGGGCTTGAATTGAGGGTCTCACACTCTTAACTTTTTCACTCAAGGCTAACACTGTATCACTTGAGACTGATTTTCACTTGTGGCTTTTTGCTGATTCATGGGGGATAAGAATCTCTCACACTTTCCAGGTGTGGTAGCTCATACCTATAATCCTAGCTACTCAGGAGGCTGAGATCGGAGGATTTCAGTTCAAATCCAGCCCAGGAAGAAAAATCCATAAGACTCTTGTCTCCAATAAACACTTGTCGCTGCGGCTCATGTGGTAGAGTGCTAGCCCTGAGCACAAAGAGACTCAGGAACAGTGCCTATACCCTGAATTCAAGCCCTAAGATCAGAGAAAAAGCCTATCAGAGTTGTCTGCCCTGGCTACCTTCAAATTAAGACCCTCATACTTTAGCCTCCCGAGTAGCTAATGGAGCAGACATGAGCCACTGGTGCCAAGCTATGTATATGTTTCTAATGGGTGTACTAGTAGTAGAACTGCTGAGCCAAGGAGTCAAATTAGACAGCATTGAAAAAAATTTCAAGGTGATATTAAGTATACTTCCACCAGGGCATGGGTGTTGTGGTTGTTTCACAGTTCACTAACATTTGACATTATCTCAATTTTTTTATTTTAGACAACCTGATAGTGACTATAGTTTGCATTTATCTCCCTTGTGACTAATTAAATTGAGCATGTTTCACATGTACATTGGCCATTTGGATAGTCCTTGAGGTAAAGAGATTTATTTATTTACTTATTTATGCTGGTACTGGGCTTTGAACTCAGGACCTTTCTCTCCCTCTCAATTGGTTCTTTTGCTCAAGGTCTGTGCTCTACCACTTGAGCCAGAGCTCCACATTGTAGAGTTTTCAAGGATTCTTAATTTATGTGATACAAATGATGTAGAAAAATGAGTTTGCATTCAAAAATAAAAACACAAGACTTTTTTACCCTCATTTAATTTTCTAACTAGTGTTCAAACACAGGTGTTTACCAGTCTCCAGGTAGGGAATAATCTAAATATCGATAGTTCCAAAGTGCTTCATAATGAAGAGTCTTACACAGCTGTATAGGCAGAGTTGAAAAAGAATGGATGGAGAAGTTTCCAAGTGGGGTGCTAGGAACATTCCAGGCCTAAAGAAGCAAATGGACCATGATCTTTGTCCATTGGCCAAATCCAACAAGAACCCAGAACAAGAAAGCCAAATAATACAAGTCTAGGGCAAGGAGCTGAAGTTGAAAGAGAAAAGATGAATGCAGGAAGATAAAGATGGGGCATGGAGATTAACGAGCACATGGGCTCTGAAGTATAGTGTGAAGAACATGGTTCCAGAAGTCCCAGAGGATTGTGTGCCTCTGGGGCTTCACTATCCTCCTCTCTACAGGGTAGGCCTATATGATTGGTCTGTGAGGTTCTTAAGTCCTGAGTTTATGATTTCTAAAAATTGTGAGTCACCCACCTTCATCAGGAAGGGGATAAATCTGTTTGCATAGTCTTCTACCCCTTCCTACAGTGCACTAGGGCCCTATATGAGTTTGCAAGCTGTGGCATATGATTTCTAAGTAGACTATGATATCTCACTTAAAATACCTCTCTTGCATGACCCTTACCTTGCCACCATTGTTTTCCTGCTTCATTGAAGTAGCCCGTGAGAAAAAAAATGGCCTAGCCACTCTTGGTTTCAGAAGCTCCTTCCTTTCCCCACAGACCCCTGGGGAAAGATCAATGAGGCACAAAGCAAAGAGTGACTGGAAGTATTGAAGAGAAAGGCGTGCAGAGCCCCAGCTCAGTATGCTAAATGAGCATGAAGGCATGGGACCTAGAACATGAAGAGCTCACTGTGAAAGCTAGCCATAGCTACGGAGAGCCAATGCATGCATACCTTATGATCCAGCCATTTCCCTAGAAATCTTTCCACTATGTATGTTTTGCTTAAGTGAACCTGAATGTAGTTTTATCACATAGTATCTACTTACTGTGTCTTTTCTCACAACCGTTAAGTATGACCAGAGTGTATTTGTTGATTGATAGTTTATTTCAGCACTGAATAGGAGGTGATTGGTCTTTGAACTTTAGTGACAAGTTCAATTTTTTTAAGCCTATTAAAGTGTTTTGTGAAGAGTTGTACCATACAAAGAAATTCAATGCCAGGAAATATTGCCTAACTGAGGGCCAAAGGGAAACCCAGACAACTACACCAGCCAATTCCTCTAGAAACTGCTGGATGACCTGGGTTAACCTTGCTCCCTGAGCTCTTGTTCCTCTTATATCTGATCATGAAGCTCTTTATCACATGCCTTCAGGTCATTTTCTGTATTGGTCCATTTTCCATTGCTGAAACTGAATAACAAAGGCAGATCATTTATAAACCAACACAGGGTTTATTTAGCTTACAGTTGTAGAAGTTGGGAAGTCTATGAGCCTGGTGTTGGCTTCAGTTTGACAACTGATGAGGACATTCTTGCTTCATCATAACATAGCAGAGGGTATCACATAGCAAGACAGGGTAAGTATTTGGCTTATGTGTCTTTTTATTTTTATTCTTTATTTTTGTGCCAAAAGTGGGGCTTGAATTCGGAGCCTAGGGCTATCCCTGAGCTCTTTTGCTAAAGGCTGGCACTCCATTACTCGAGCCACAGCTCCAATTCTGATTTGGGGTGCTTAATTAGAGATAAGAGGCTCATGTACTTTCCTGCCTGAATTGGCTTTAAACCAAGACCCTCAAATCTCAGCTTCCCAAGTAGCTAGTAACTGTTGCCTAGGTAGTAGTTTCTTAATAACTCATTTTCACATAAGCCTTAATCTTAGGGGCTGCTTTGTATGACCCTATCCTCATGGCATGACTCCAACTAAAGGGATGGAAAAGATAAAGGGGAATCAGTGAGGCAAGATGAGAAGGAGTTACATTAAGACAAAAGAGTGCAGAACCTCAAGAGCCTTTACAATGTGATGCTAACAATGTTCCATCAAGAGACTGAGCTGCGGATAGCCCAAGCCTATTATAATCCTAGCTGAGCATTACTGTTTGAAACTATTGAGAGCAGAAAAAGTCATCTCTTGTCGACTAAGTACTAAGAAGCCAGAAGTGGAGCTGTGGCTCAAGAGGTAGAGCACTAGCCTTGAGTGAGAACACTCAGGGACAATACTGATTCCCTGAGTTCAAGCCCTAAGAGTAGCACAAAAAAAGAAAGAAGGGAAGGAATGAGGAAAGGAAGGAAGGAAGGAAAGAAAGAAGGAAGGAAGGAAGGAAGGAAGGAGACAAAGGTAAGGGAGAACACTAAGTCCTGAGTTCAGGCTCCAGTACCAACACACAGACACAGACACACACACACACACACACACACAGACACACACACACACACACACACACACACACACACACACACACACACACACACACACTGTTACTTCCATATATATTTGGTGGGTCTATGACTGTGGTAACAGTGAAACTGGATGAAGTGGTAGAAAGAAAAGAGATAAAGCTTTTGTCTAACCTTCTTCTCTTGGGACACATGACTTGAGAAATCTAAGTAATATGTAAGGTATCTTTGGCTCTGCAAGCTGATGTAGACATACTAGAGAGACAAGAGAAAGAGACATACAGACAGACATACAGACAGACAGATAGACATGCCCAAGGAGTGTAAGAATCCTAAACACTAGATATCTGACCCTTCCCATACCTGCCAGTTAAGCATCCAAGTGAATAAACTTCATGTCATTCCAGGCCCAGACTCTGGCTGCCCCAAATGACACCAATTGGAGAGGAAAGGAGTTGTCTCCACCACACCCTATACACAGTGCAGATTCATGAGCAAAATAAATGAGTTAATTGTTTTAAGCAATTAAGTTTTGGAATAA
Organism: Megascapheus bottae; assembly: GCF_031878675.1. Taxonomy (NCBI): domain Eukaryota; kingdom Metazoa; phylum Chordata; class Mammalia; order Rodentia; family Geomyidae; genus Megascapheus; species Megascapheus bottae. Next base: position 13,735,534 of record NC_143526.1, read on the forward strand.
TTTGTTATGCAGGCCTAGTAACTGGAACACCAAGTGCAGACAGAACTTCTCAGAGAAGGAGTTTCTCAATTGTTTCAGAGTCTGCTGTACATAAAAGAGATGAGAGCTAAGGACTGACTGCTGGCTGTGTGAACTAGAAGGAACAAGCAACCCAAAAAGTGATGAGGGCAGAGCTGACATGCAGTGGATTAAGAAAGAATGGGAATTAAACTGAAACTAGCCAGTAATGACAATCCTTTCAAGGATTATTATTTGCTAATAATTAAACTGGAGAAATGGAGTAGACGCTGGAAAGAGGAAAAAGGAGTCGGGAAAAACTTCGAGGTTTTGATGTGAGAGCTGCAATAGAATGAGGTGAAAAGAGAGAATCGCTGGAAAGTATATAAGATATGTGATTGCAACACAATACCATTCTGCAGAGTAGGAACTTGAGTTTAGAGAGATTTAAAGTAGTTTGCAGACAGAGTAATCAAGAAATGACAAGGCTGAGATTCAAACGGGCAGCTCAGATCCTGTAATAGTAATGTGAACAGGACTTTTCACAGCTCAACCTCCAGTCAAAAGAGGGGGAAACAATCTATATTGAAAAACCTCAGAGTAAAGTATTCTTAAGTTTGAAAGCTTTGTTTAAGGTCCTGAATAACTTTATATTATGTCTTATTTTTCTTGGAAATGAAATCTTAATTCCTTGAGTTCTCATTAGACAAGGGTGCAGTAAGAATTTATCAATGGATAGATAAACTAAAACTGGTGGTTTCAGTCTATCATGAATGCCTAATGCACATATACTTCTTATTTGACCTAAAGCCCTTGAAAGATTTCATCAAAGGAAGCACATGCCATAATTACATCATGATTCCAACTGTTTAAAGTTTCTAGTATAGTCATTTAATTATAATGAGAACCAAAGACTCTCTCCTTCAGCCCTTTGGAGCTACTTTGGCCAATATCATCATTATGAAAGGCTGTTTGTAAGAGGAAGTTTTGTTAAAGGGCTTTGATGAAGCTTTCATGAGTATCATGCCCTCAGTTGTGTTTGCAAAACCATTTCCTTTTGTTGATTGTCCCATAATTCTGGTTGTGTGGCAACTCTGGTGTGGATAATGTATTTATTTCCTGGGGAGGAGGATGGAGAGGAGGATAGCTAAGAAGTTGTTTCTTATGTATTTAAAAGAGCAGGTTAGCCTGTATGCAGTTATCTTTTCTTTCTTTCTTTCTTTCTTTCTTTCTTTCTTTCTTTCTTTCTTTCTTTCTTTCTTTTTTTTTTGGAGAGACAGAGAAGAAGAAAAGGGGAGGTTAATGCTTTAAGAGATGAGCATATTAAAGTAACTTGAGGGAAATTAGGTCATTCAAAACCAAAAACAAGGTTCTGAAGGAGGAGGACATTTTCTACCCCTTGCTCAGACTGTGTTCTTTTCACTCCCACCCCTCACAAGCTGGGACTTCTGAACCCCAGTACTTTATTATTCTTACATAGGAGAACATTGTTTTAGAATCTAAATGACTATATTATGTCCTTTAATGGGAAATTCTTCTTTTTTTTTTTTTGTCAGTCCTGGGGCTTGAACTCTAGGCGCTGTCCCTGAGCTCTTCAGCTCAAGGCTACAGCCCTACCCCTGGATCCTCAGTGCCACTTCCGGTTTTCTAGTAGTTAACTGGAGATAAGAGACTCTCAGTCATTAGTTCCAGGCTGGCTTTGAGCTGAGATTTTCAGACCTCAGCCCCCCGAGTAGCCAGGATTACAGGTGTGAGCCACCACACCTGGCTAAGGGAAATGGATTCTTAATTCTTTTGAGTTCTCAATAGAAATGCAGCAAGAATTGACCAAAGACTAGTGATGACTCATTACATTATTAAGCATGACCCAATATTCCTATATATTTTTACCTCAAAGATCAGATGACTTATTCACTCGTTAAATAATTGCTTGATTAGAATTATTTAATACATATACAATCATACATGTTTGTACAGAAAATACAAACACAACTTAGGAACAATCAAAAACAAAGCATCAATGTTTGGAACTTGGTATAGCATACAAATGTTCTCTAGGTACAAATTTAGTGATGAGGTGACATTGGAATGACTTGGATTCTGAAAGGCCCATTAGTCTGTCTTGTAAAATTCACATTTTCATATAACTGGAAAGACACATCAGGAAAGTATACTAAAAACTATGATGGTAGCAGCTGCTGCTGCTGCTTCCTCTTCTTCTTCTTCCTCTTCTTCTTCTTCTTCTTTTTCTTCTTCTTCTTCTTCTTCTTCTTCTTCTTCTTCTTCCTCTCCTTCTTCTTCTCCTTCTTCTTTTTATTTCTTATGTCAGTTGTGAGGCTTGAACTCTGGGTATGGGCTCTATCCCTTTTGCTAAAGACTAGTGCTCTACCACCTTGAGCCCCATCATTACTTCTGGTTTTCTGGAGGTTAATTGGAGATAAGAGTCTCATGGACTTTCCTGCCTTATCTGGCTTTGAACCATGGTCCTCAAATCTTAGGCTCTTGAGTAGCTATGATTATAGGCATGATCCACCAGCACCTGGCTTTGTGGCTATTTTTTTTAATCAGTGTATATAAAAAGTAGTATATACAAAGTAAGGGATTTTACTATGATATTACCACATATGCTCATAATGTACTTTGGAGATCTGAGATTTTGTTTGTTTTGTGCGCTAGTAATAGAGCTTCAACTCTGGACCTGGGTGCTGTGCCTGAGCTATTTTGCTCAAGCTAGAGCTCTACCCACTTGAACCACCACTCCAGCTTTTTGTTGGCTAATTAGAGATTAGACTCTCATAGGCTTTCCTGTTCAAGCTGGCTTCAAACCTTGATCCTCAGATTTCAACCTCCTAAGTAGCTAGGATTATAGGTATGAATCACTGGTACCTGGTAAAATCTGAGTTTTAATCTAGATTCTATCTACAATGTGCAGGCGTAAGCTACTTAAAGCTCTTTGAATCTCAGTTTGTTCCTAGTAAGTTTGGATCATAATACCTACCTAAGATATCTCTTAAATGAAAAAAGTGGGAAAAGCATAATGTTCTATCACTTTGTTCTTCCTACCATCTCTCCATTAACTTTGCAATACCACCTGCACTCTAGATGATTTGATATGTCTTTTATATCCACGCATTCTCCCTACCTCCTTTCTGCTAGAATCCAAAATCCCAGTTCCTCAATAAAGCCTTTCCAACTATTGAAAATGTATAGTTTGCTTATTAAACTCATTTTGAAACAATACATAAGTGATCATGACTCACACAAATATATACTTTCCATGACATAAATTACCCATTTCTTTCTTTCTTTTTTTTTTACTATTTTTTATTGTAATTAGTAAAAGGGTTACATGATATTTGCCAGATAGAAGGTGCATTAATTCACATACATTGATACGCTTTCACATGTCTTGGTACCCATTACCCTCCCCCCATTTCTTTCTTATCTAAGTCATTTGGTGTAAGCTCTGGCTCAAAATTTCCCTTTTTATTTATGCTTCCCCCTGCAAATGGTATCATAGGTTACATCTTAGGTTCTTGTAGAACTTCCAAGAACTTTTATTGGCTATTATCCTAGTGTAGTTTTATGATATCTAATGAAGTAAGCACAACAGATATTATCATTTTCTACTTTTAAAATGTAAAAGCAGGTTCAAGTAAGTGACCTCTCTACCCAAGATCTCAACATTGGCTTCAGAAAGTCATTTTATGCCTGTTTTTTCTTTTCCTTTTGTCGGTCCTGGGGCTTGAACTCTACCATTTGAGCCAAAGCTCCACTTCTGGTTTTTGAGTGGTTAATTAGAGATAAGAGTCTCATGGGGAATTTTCTGTCCAGGCTAGCTTTGAACTGTTATCACTAGATCTCGGCCTCCTGAGCAGCTAAGATTACTGACATGAGCCATCAGTGCCCCACGTTTTATGCCTTTTGATCCAACATATACTCATGTTCTACAGAAGCCACCTTCTGCCTTGTCTTCTTTTATGCTATATATGACACTAATTCCATCATTGAAATACTTTGGCTACAGAACCCCAGTAACGCAGATCTCAGAGCACCCTAGTCACTTCTGTAGACTACATTGTTGGGCCTTTTTAAAGTACCTTTGATACTATGTATCTCTGTGTGTGTGTGTGTGTGTGTGTGTGTGTGTGTGTGTGTGTGTGTGTGTGTGTGTGTGTTTTGAACTTAGGAATTACAAGGAGGGATAGATGAACCTGTTTGGCCAAAGAAGTTGCCAATACTTTAAGCTAAAGCCTAATGCTTTGCTAGAAGTCTCTCGAAACCATGAAGATCAAGATATTGCTCCTAATGACTATTAAAGAAATCAAACAAAACAAAATTAGCATTTCTAGTTCTTTAGCATGAAGGAAATTTCTGACTAAATTTAAAGGCAAGATACAAGTGATTTCTTTTAATTAGCTTGTAGTCATTAGGAGCAATATCTTGATCTTCATGGTTTCGAGAGACTTCTAGCAAAGCATTAGGCTTTAGCTTAAAGTATTGGCAACTTCTTTGGCCAAACAGGTTCATCTATCCCTCCTTGTAATTCCTAAGTTCAAAACTATGCTTAGTTTTTATTGTACTAGAACCTGCTTATCTCTTATCTTTAAATAGTTGAAGTATATTTAGATTAAGTTGATCTTTGCTCTTTAGGTCTCAATACTTATATGGATTTTGTCCCCATAAACCAAGAATTATCCCCATAAATCAACATCTAATACCAGAAATATGATAACCTTTTGACTACACTCAGATCCCAGAAAACACTGCATCTTAAGGTAATTAATGCCCTCGGACAAATCTGTGGACTCCTAATGACTTCATGCATGTTACACATAGCCCCATTTCACACTTGAACCTTGTCATGAGTCATGAGACACAGAAGCTGAAAAAAAACAAATACAACACTGCAAGTATGTTCAATATTTGAAGTATTTTTAATGTGTGCTGATATTAGAGGGAAAAAGTCAAGATTCATTTTCTTCAGAAGCTTTATTGTATACCAAGGAAATCTTGGTGACAGTACCAAATACAAGCCCAAACCTATTATAAGTGACACAAATTTCAGTTATGCCTCAAAGATGCCATGAATGATAGTTCTCCCTAGAACCTTACAGATCAGGAAGTCTGTGTAGCAGTGTTCTGGAAAGCAGCAACAGTAAAAACATTGTGCAATGGGCTGGGAGTGTGGCCTAATGGTAGAGTGCTTGCCCAGCATGCACGAAACCCTGGGTCATATTCCTCAGTACCACATACACAGAAAAATCCGGAAGTGGCTCACGTAGTAGAGCTCTAACCTTGAGAAAACTCAAGGACAGTGTGCCCAGGCCCCAAGTTCAAGCCCCAAGAATAGAAAGGAAAAAAGACATCGTATAAGATCCCTTCATTACTTTCCCCAATAATTTATTAGACAAAGCAGCAACAAGACCAAGAAGGAGAAATAAACACCAGCTCTGTGGCAGAATAACACAGATAAAGGTGAAACAAGAAATATACAGTGGTCATCACTGGTAATTGTTGATACAGAGGCCAATCATATACACAAGATGCACATAGAAAATGAAAGAATTTTGTGGTGGTAATCCTGCCACAGACATTGTTCTCAGTTCTTCCACCAGTCTCCTGTCTTCTTGCCATCTGGACTTCCCTTGTGTGACTTGAAACTAACTCCCCCCACCCCATTCCATACTAAAGAACTTGAACTCAGGGCCTCATACTTGTTAGGAAGGCACTCCTATCACCTGAACTATACCTACAGCCCTTTTTGTTTACTGTTTTTCAATTTTTCCATACTTATTTTTGCTTTAGCTGTATCTTTTCCTGGACTGGCCTAGAGGATCATCCTTCTGTTTATGCTTCCTGTGTTGTTGGGATGACAGGTAATGACCACCGTGATCAACGATTCCAGCTGAGATGGGAGTCTCATGAACACTTTGCCTGAACTGGCTGCCAATGATTATCTTCCCAATCTCCACCTTTCAAGTAGCTGGGATTCTAGGCATATACCACAGTTTCTGATCCTGAACCTGTATCTTCTGAATGCATTCTAAACCCAGGATGCCGGCATCTCTTCTGGATTTGGGAACCTTCAGCTATAATCTTGTCCTTCTCAAGCTTGACTCTCCTCTCCTGCTCTCCTAGGCCCACAGAACATCTTTAGTGTTATGGGTTCTCTCCCATGCCTATGTTTAGGAACTTGATGCCAATTTCCTTCTGTGTTCTGTAAATACTCTTAATTCCTATCTGTCCATGTAAAATTGGGCCTGTTACTTCAAACAACTTGGTTCTATTCTAGATAGAGCATGAAATAGATGCAGACAGAGCCAGACAGGAATCTACATATCCTACCATTAAGTAGGACCAAGCTTAGGCTACTTAAAAGAATGGAGGAAATGAGGTCCTGAAGAAATTAAGGTAAGAGTGGGAGGGAAAGTTGGCTTACAGGATCAGGTGATGATAGCAGGCAAAGAAATCTAGGTTTGAGGTGATAGGAAGTGGTAAGCCACTGTGCATTCTTGAACCAAGGTGGAGCTTGATCAAATGATACTTAAGATTAGAGCAGTGGTGGAATGCAGAATAGAATGTCGAAACTGAACCGAGGGACCAGTAGTTACTGGATTTATGGCTGATGTGTGCCAGGATTATGGCGGTACAGTAGAAGTAATGAAGATGGGATTCTTGGGTGGGAAAACCTGTATAGCTATGAAAGCTTGGCTATGGAAAATTCAAATAATGACGACCACAAAGTAGACTAGTGAGACAGTAGGTCTGTGGGCTCTAAGCAGGAGAGGAGTGGGATGGTTAACAGCAGTATGTAGAAAGCAATAGCCATGGAGTGGTCAGGAGTGTGGCCTAGTGGTAGAGTACTTGCCTAGCACACATGAAGCCCTAGGTTCATTTCCTCAGTACTACAAAAACAGAAAAAGCTGGAAGTGGTGTTGTGACTCAATTAGTAGAATGCTAGCCTTGAGCAAAATAAGCTCAGAGACAACACCCCGTCCCTGAGTTCAAGCCATAGGACTGGCCAAAAAAAAAAAAAAAAAAGTGGATAGGAAGGGACGTCATACAGGAATCGTTCAGGGAGCCCTTTTCCTCTTTATTCTTCTCCCTACTCTAGTGGCTCCCTGATGTACACCACCCAGTCATCCTAAGTAATCACAACAATCAGAATCTTGGGTCTGAAGGAATGTGGTCATATTATTGAGATTTCTGACAATGATTCACATCACTTAAGTGCAAATGAATTTAAAGCCCAGTCATCAGTCACAAGTAGTAGGACAGGTTTGAAAGCCACAACAATCCCTAATGCACACAGCTGTGATAACCCTCTAAACCCTGAACCATGACCCAGCAGTTGACTCGCACTCATCCCACCTTTCCCATTCAGTCATAGACCCAGCCTCATCCTGAAGCTGTCAAGGCCTCTGGAGAGTTGAGGCCATTCTCTCTCCTCTCTCTTCTGGTTTTGACTTGGAACTTAGTTACTGCCCTCACTTTATAGAGTTTAAGCCTTGACTGTCTCAGTCCTGATTTCTTTTAAGCAATGTTCTGTAATCTAAAAATCTCCAGCAACTTTAAACTTTTAGTCAAGCAGAGAGCTTCCTCCTTTTCTCTAAAGCTGATGTTTTTGTTTCTTTCAATTCTCTCTCTCTCTCTCTCTCTCTCTCTCTCTCTCTCTCTCTCTCTCTCTCTCTCACACACACACACACACACACCACACACACTCATACATTAAGGTTAGTCTTTTACATAACCAATGAAATTATCAACTCATCTCACTGCTTAGTAAATATAATTTTACATATATAAGAGACAGAATTTCATTTTGGGAGTTTTTTATTTTGCCAGTCCTCGGGCTTGAATTCAGGGCCTGGGCACTGTCCTTGAGCTTTCTCAAGGCTAGCACTCTACCACTTGAGCCAGAGCACCATTTCCAGCTATTTCTGTGAATGTGGTAGCAAGGAATTGAACCCAGGGCTTTGTTCACGCTAGGTGCACTCTACCACTAAGCCACATTTCTGGCCCAATTTTGGGAGTTTTTGTTCTGGCACTTAGGCCTGAATGCAAGGCCTTATGTGTGCACTTTATTAGCTTTTTCACTCAAGGCTGTTTCTAGGCCTCTTGAACTACACCTCCACTTCAAACTTTTGCTGATTAATTGCGGAATCTCAGGGATTTCCCTGCCTGGTCTGGTTTTGAACCTTGATCCTCAGATCTTAGCCTCCTGATTAGCTAGAATTATAGGCATGAGCCTTTAATTATGGACTCATGCCTATAATTCTGACACTCAGTTCTTTAAAATTGTAGTATTGTAGATAAAGCCAGCCCTCTAACTATCCCCTTCTTCCATTTCTTTGGCTCCCTCCATCCTTCCAGAAATCATCATTGTTTCGTTTCTATCCACCTTTCTATCCATCTTTGTCTTTGTGTTTTATTTTGTTCTAAGGTTTGAACTAAGGCTTGTCTCATACTTGAGCCATACCTCTAATCTCCTTTTGCATTTGTTATTTTTCAAATAAAGTCTAGCTTTAACAGCTCCATAAAAATTAGGTAAACTAATTGGACAATAAAGTGATACTATCAATACTTTCAACAATATGATGAATCCTAAATACATTAAATTAACTGGAAAAACAGACACAAAAGACCACAAGCTGAATTATTTTTTTTTATACAACGTTCTGGAAAGGATTAAAACTACAAGAATAGAAAAACATATCGGAGGTTGACAGTTACTATAGTTGGCCAACTAATTTTTACCATATTGATATGCAGGGTTCTAGACCTTGTTTTTGTGATAAGGGAGGCAATACTGGGGCTTGAACTCAGTGACCAGAGATAAATACATTTATCAGGAAAAGAGACAAAAGTTTAGGGGTGGATCTTAGGAACTATTTGCCTTCAGTTCATGGAGTAAAAATAAAAATGTAGGAGGACCAGAAAGAAATGATCAAAGACAAGAAAGAGAAACAGCCATAGAAGCCACAGAGAGAGTGGTGAAGAGGGAATTTGGGGGATGAGGGGCTAAGGGGGAGCAGGGATGTTTTTACATCTGTTGAGCTGGCTCTGTGCTAATTACATTGCAGGCATATTCTAATTAATGTTCACAATTAACTTTATGAGTTATTAACATGTTTATAACTCTGAGGCATGTTCTACATGTTTTCCCAGAGTCCCCTGGGTGATTAAGCTCCAGTTGCTCACAGTGGCAATTTGCATAACATAAGCTTTAATGGCTTCGTCTTTCCCAATTCACTTCTTCACTCTGTACCAGTGTTTTTCCAGTATCACCACTCACATCCTTGTCTTAGCTGCCACACTGTAGTTAGAAGAGAGAGGGCCAGATAAACTTTTCCCAGTCTCTCACATGTCCAGTGTATCTAGGAGAGGCCGGGATTAATGCTCTGTCTAAAACGCTATTGGAGGCTGTGGTAGGTTTGGATGATCTGTTATCAAGGGAAGCTAGTGGAAGGGTGGTCACACAGTTGGAAATCCCTATGGACCTAAACCCTGTAGGTCATAAGGCCTCTAGCCATAGATTGTTAATCGGTCAAGGGACTGCTTTTCTTCACATCCATAAGGTATTCAGGATCCAAGGACCCAAGGTTCATTTCCTAGGATCCTAAAGCTGAAGGGTACCATTTCTAATGACTTTACATCTTTTTCTTTCTCTTTTTCTTTTCTTTCTTTCTTTTTTTGCCATAGATCCCATTGATAGTCTCCTATGCATCCAACAGCCATTTTGCAAGAAGGGGAAGACAGAATATTGCACCTTGTGACAATCAGAGATCACGAATTAAAAGTTATGTTTTCTCTTGTCCATGGTTGGAATAAACCTCAGAATCAAGGTCACACAATAAAAGGAGTCCCTCTCTCTATGCTATCTATGTACAGTCCAACTATGTTCGAATGTGTGATTTCACAAAAACAGTATTGGGATTGAACTGAGGGTGCCTATGCTGGGAACCAATCCCCCCAGGACTCAAAATCTTGGAGAAATATGATGCCACTGCTGATGGATGAGACAGGAAACACACATAACAATGTTTTCCAACCACACTGGGACTTGAATTGGCTTCTTGACAACCCTAGCACGCTTTCAGGAGTGGCTCTTTGTTTGTTTTAAAGTACCTCTCCACTGCTGAATTCTTACCCTCCAGTAACAGGATGTTAAACAAACAGGGTAAGTTTTCTACAGGCTTTCCTTGTGAGGGAATCAATATGCAAAAACACTTGTCCCTTCCATTTTGTATTCCACTGGAGTCACTCTCTGTGCAATGCTCTAAGACAGGAATTGGCCTTCCTCAGTTCTGGTGGGACCTGCTCCAGCCCCACATCTATGGTTACTGAAAGACTAACATACAGTTATATGGAGAAGCTGCCCTGAAGGAAAAGGTAGTTCTCAAGCTCTTGAGCTTCTGACTAAAACACAGATCTGACTATTAGAGCAGTGATGGGAGTGTGGAAGGCCATTATGGAGGAAATGGAGGCCAATTTAAGGAGTTTACATGGTACCTTTGCATTGGCAGGATTTTAATTATTCATCGACAGCTCACCAGATCTCAAAGGCTCAACTGACAAAGCATCAGCCTTTCTCTGAGCCCAAGAGGAAGCAGTTTGAACCCTCTCGCTTGAGTAAACATGCAGGGAAGTACTGGTTCCTATGTCCATAACAATATCTGAGAATAGGGCTCTGGGCCATTTCCTTTACTGGCAGTGTAGTGACTTTTCATAAGGATAAGCTCAAAATGTAAGGGCCAGAGGCCAGTCTGCAGCTAACAGGGAGGGGAGAAGAACTGTAACCATGGCAGCAGCAAGAATAACACTAATAGTAGGGATTATGCTCTGAGCCCTTTCTATATGCCAGGCCACAGTGGGCAGCCTTCCTGCATGCAGAGAACCTTTTATTATCATTGTGCCCATATTATGTTTGAGAAAACTCCATCCAAGAGAAGGAATTGGCCGCAAATCTTAATCTTAAAACTTCAATGACTGAGCCAGGATGCCAAAATTAGGATCCAAGTTTGTTTTCTGTTAGTATCTCTATTCCAGACTTTACTCAAAACATTTGGTATTACAATTAAATTATGCAATCAGAAGGATGGGTGGAAAGGGAACTAGAGAAAAGATGGTTAATGGGCACAGGAGTACAAGCTGAACAACAGCAATTTCTGATGTTCTATAACAGAGTAGGGCAACTACAGTTGACAATAGTTAGTTATGTATTTCAAAATAGCCCGTTGAGAGGGTTTTAAATGATGCCACAAAGAAATACTAAATATTTGAGGTGATGGACATATTAGTTTTCCCAATCTGATCTGATTGCCTGTTGTAGAAATGTATTGAAGTGTTACAAGTTACCCTAGACACATGTACAAAAAGTAGATATCACTTTAAAAATTAAAAAATGTATCAAAAGAGAAAAAAATTCAGACCTAAGATTTATGTTTCTCATCAAAGTCTGAAAGCCAAATCATTTCATTCATGGATTATTAATGACTAATCTAAAAATAAACAAACATCCCCAAATTCTGCATTGGCTCAGAAATCTGGGTGTTTGTCTCTGGGTTTCTTAGATTGGTATTCTACTCAACACAAGGCAAGCAAGGTGTATGGATTGTAATTTTCCATCTTTATTTATTTTTTTCAGTAAAGACATTTGTGCATAATCCTACTTTCCCCTGAAGTTAGCAAACAAATGTGGTAACCTTGCTTTGAAATTTCCAATGATTCTTGCTTCGGTTCTAGAAATACAACTGAGAAACATGAATGAGATAGAAAAGATCCACCAACATCATTCCTCTCCCACCAGCCAAATAAAGAAGGACTCCGGAGATGTTCTCACAAGGGCATTTTCCCCCTGAACATTCAAGGTTAATGAATGCTAAATGGGCTATTTCCATAGGCATTCTAAAAACAGCCAAATCAAACTGTCCTGTTTCTAAGATGCATACCTGTGATTTGGTTTGAAGGCTATCACTCTTACATGATAACCATACTGAAAATATAGACATATTCCATACCAACTATTCAAAAATAAAATGGTAGTGAGGTGAATGAAGGTGAACTTGATTTCTGCAAGCCATAATTCACTGAGTTTTCCCAAGAGACAGCCATTTCAGATGTCTTGTTTCTATGTGCCCATTATTAGCAGAGCCACAAGACTGTCTCCCAAAACTGGTTTTGGAGACCAGTTGACCAGTCATGGCATTACCAAAAGTGTTTGTATGTTTTAGGAAACAGAAGCTTTGCTAGATTTTCCTGTTCCAGTGTAAGAACACAGACAACATGACTCCAAGATATTTGCTGAAAATGAGTTTTTAATCAGATCAGTTGAAGCTTTTCCTCCTAAACCAGGTTATATAATATGAACTACCACCTTTAAATCTTCTGGGTTCATGTCATGCTGTATTTACACTAATTGCTTTTGACACAGTGCCCAGATTGCCAGGATAGAACTTCTTCCAATGTTGACTTTAATCCCACAGTGCTTAGCTTTTGAGAGTCTATGCTTTGGCCTGATTCATGCCAAAATGTTCCCTAACATTAACCCCTGCAACCCTTCTAAAACACCAGCCACAAGAGCCTCCAAGAAAGATGTCAAAAGCTGTTATAACAGCACCCACAACAAACATTTCCGAAGTTCTGAATCATATGTCAAGTGTCTCAGAGGGACAGTCCTTTAAATCCTCCCCGCAGTTCTGTGCTGCAAATATCAGTCTTCATCTAACAGGTAACTGGTGGAAAAAAGTCTATTTGAAGACAGTTTAATGAAGAGGATATTTACACAGATGAGGGTAGGATTAAGGGACCAGCATGCAAAGATGGCACACCCAAGAAGCAGCAACCATCTTTATCACCCCAGCACTGGCACTGAAGGAGCAAGGTAACTACCTCATGTAGTCTTTTCTCCATTCCTATCTTTTGATCCATTCTCCACTTTGAATTGTCCTGTTCTTTGTTAGAAGACTGATCTTCTGGTTAGTGGTGTTCAGGCTCTGCCTGCCAGTTGTGTGTGGCCAGTGGGAATTCTTTGCAGCAGGAAAGAGAGGTAGGGGCTATTCTCACCCACATCTCCCACCCCTCTTGTGTGTGCCTGTTCTAGGATTTGAACTCAGGGCTTGTATACTGTCCATTAGCTTTTTTTCTGCTCAAACCTGGTGCTCTACCACATGAGCCTCCTCTTCTAACAATTTTGAATGTTATAAACATTATTAGTTACTCTGAAACTATAAAACCACAGCATTATTTCAGTTTTATCCTTCACAGCTCCCAAGAACTGTCTATCTGTATTCATTTTACTTTTGTTACTATAATAAAATATTCAACAAGAGGCTGAGATGCCAACCCAAGACTGGGGGTGTTATTCAGCTCATAGCTTTGGAGTTTAGAGGTTTAAACAGCATAATGACAATTCTGGTTTGATCTTATTGACTGTATCACCTAATGGTGATGTCATGATAGAGCATGTGTGTGGAGAGGCCATAGGAAGACAGGATGCCAGAAGGCCACTAGTGGCCATATGTAGCAAACCTCAGACATCAACTACAGACTGAGAGCCCTCTTCAGCTCTACCCATAGATTTCTGTATCTGTGCTCATGGCATTTTCTGGCCTGGAAAGTGAATAACAAGCACTGGGCAGTTTGCAAGTACCTGGAAGATGGACTTATGCCAAATGCACATGTTCAACTATTAAGAGATGAAAACTAATGAATGAATGTATCTGTTTCTGCAGAAAAGTAACAACAATGAATTATGTTCTATACATTTCAGGAAGATGTCCAGTAGAACTGATAACCAGCTCATTGATATACCTTGTATAGGGCTTCCTCCTTTCCCTGGTCATTATCTCATTTCTTCTTCTCTGTGCTTCCTGCAATCTTGCACAATTATTTTTTTGGTCAGTTGTAGGACTTGATCTCCAGGCCTGGGCATTGCTCCTGAGCTCTTTTGCTCAAGACTAGTGCTTTACCACCTTGAGCCACAGCGACACTTCCAGTTTTCTGGTTAATTGGAGATAAGAATCTCATGGACTTTCCTGCCTAAACTGGCTTAGAACCAGGATCCTCAGATCTCAGCCTCTTGAGTAGCTAGAATAATAGCTATAAGCTACCAGTACCCTGCCAAAGAAATTTTTATTTTTGTTTTTTGTTGGTTGTGGGACTTGCACTCAGAACCTTAACATTATCCCTGAGCTTTTTCACTCGAGGCTAACACTCTACTACTTTGAGCCACAGTGCCACATCCGCACATTCTTACATTAGGGTCTGACTTTCTTTAGGGAAAATGAAGGTTTAAGCATGGGGGAAAAGGGATCATCCCCCGTGTATAAACAAATACCTTAGGCTCTCTAGGCACTTGGAATAGACTATCTTTAATTTTAATCTTTTCTCAAACTCAAACTTCAATTGCCCTGTGAAATGGGGCCAAAGCACTTGATCTTGCCTATTTCTAGCATTCCCTTAGTTTAGGAAACAGGAGATGGGGTTTTGCCTTTGATTCAGATCCAGCCTGATAAGGTATGTACAGCTCGAGAGAGAGAGACAGAGAGAGAGAGGGGGGGGGATCAAATCTGGAAAGCCAAGCATACTCAGGCAAGCCTGAATCATAGGAACAAATTACTTGGTGGAGGTAGAGTGGACTCTAATAGGCTGTTGGAAGTTAGTCGTGACACTTCCTGTCACCATGCATTAATACGAGTCCTTTAGTGTTCACTTAATTTGTTTATTAGGTTGGTTGAAAGTGTCTATTTTTTCTTTGTGGATATGCACAAGCTGAAAAGGAAGATATTTTAACAAAAAAATCTGAACAGTCTAGGTAGAAGGTTGGGAAGCTTTCCTGTTTATATTACATTGTTTACATAAGAGAATACCATCCAAATTCTTACCTGTTTTTGTTTTGTTTTGTGCCAGTCCTGGGGCTTGAATTCAGGGCCTGGTCACTATCCCTTAGCCTGTTTTGTTTTGTTTTTTTGATCAAGGCTAGCTCTTTACCACTTGCTTGGGCCACAGTTCCATTTCTGGCTTTTTCATGGTTAATTGGAGATAAGATTTTTCACAGACTTTTCTGCCCAGGCTGGCTTTGAACCTTCATCTTCAGATCTCTTCTGAGGAGCTAAGATTACAGATGATGAGCTACTGATGCCTGGCTTTTTACTTGTTTCATTTTAAATCTTTTTTTCTTCTTTTTGGGTTATCAAAAGTAATACATGTTCCTGTAATGAATCTTAAGGTACATCCTCAAAGATCAAAGTCATTGTTTGCCTAAAATCCAGACCAACATTTTTGTGGCATGTTTAATTAGTTAATTAATTAATTAATGCCAGTTCTGTGGCTTGCACTTAAGGTCTGGGTGCTACCCCTGAGCTTCTTTGTGTTTAAGGCTAGCACTCTACCACTGAGCTATAGAACTGTTTCTGGATTTTTCTATGTAGGTGGTACTGAGGAATCAAACTCAGGGCTTCAAGCATAGTAGGCAAACACTATACCACTAAGCCACATTCCCAGTCCTGTGGCATGTTTTCTTTTTGCTGCATTATGTAAAATTGTCAATGTATATGGTATGTGTCTATGGGCATATTTTAACTTTTCTATTATTTCTTTAATATAGTTACTACATGAGGAATTACTGGGACAAGAATGTACAGATTTACTTGAGACCAAATTTTCTATATGAAAGATGGCAAGCTTAGAGTCAAACTCATAGATTAAGAACGCTTATTTAACTATTTTGCTAACGTGTTATGAGGGAAAATATGGTAGTAAATTTGTTTAAAGTTGTAGTTCTTTCCTCCTTCCTCTCCTCCCTCAGCTTCTCCTCCATTCTTTTCCCCTCTTCCTCCTCCCCACCTTCCCCTCTTCCTCCTTTATAAGACAGGGATTCTCTCTGTACCACAGGCTTGCTTGGAACTCACTATGTAGCTGAAGCTGTCCTTGAACTTGCCATCCTTCTACCTCAGCCTACTGCATCCTGAAATTATAGGAGTGTGCGTTTGTATTTTGTTTCTGTGTTTCTGTAATTTCTTCAGTTTCAGGAGTGTAGGTGCTTAACCATTTGTACTTCTGTGAATTTTTTGCTTGTTACCTTTGTCCATTTTTCTTTCTTATTTATTCATTTTAACTGACAGTAATTTGCATACTTATGGTAGACAATGTGATGTTTCACCTATTATTTGTTCTACAAAGAAGGGATATTCTAATTAATATACCCATTATCCGGTTAAAGTCTTTTTTTTTTTTTTTTTTTTTTTTGTGGGTCCTGAGGCTTGAACTCAGCCTGGGCACTGTCTCTGAGCTCTTCAGCTCAAGGCTACCACCCTACCCTTAAGCCAAGCCCCACTTCCCATTTTCTAGAGGTTAATTGGAGATAAGAGTCTCAGGTCCTTTTTCTCAGCCTCCTGACTAGCTGATTGCAAGCATGATCCAACAGGCACTGGCTGGCTAGAGTCTTTTTGTGTGTGTGTGTGTGTGATAAAAAAGGCTATTTTTGTGTGTGTGTCAGTCCTGTGGCTTAAACACAGGATCTGGGCACTATCCTGAGCTTCTTTTGCTCAAGGCTATTGCTTTACCAGTTTAATCTACAGCTCCACTTCTGACATTTTCTGAGTAGTTCATTGGAGATGAGAGTCTCATGGACTTTTTGGGCTTGTTTGAGCTGTGATCCTCAGCTCTTAGCTTCCTGATTATCTAGAATTACAGGCATGAGCCACTAGCTCATTTCTAAAGGAATTTTGAAATGTTTAATAAAGTATAATTAATAATGATCACTACAAATGATATAGATCACCCAAACCATTGCCTATTTTCATTTAGAATTTGGTGATTTTCTTGTGATGAATATGAAGTCAACATACACTGGAAATAGAAATATGTGGTTTATCACATCTATTACAAATATTTTTCTAGTTTGCCAGATCTTAGCCCACTATGCTTTTTAAAAGTTATTCATGCACATTTTTAGTTTTTAAAAGTGACTTAAATGCTGACATTTACTTCTATTTTTTTATTAGCATCAATTAGATGTACCAGGAAGTTTTGCTTCGACATGTCCATTTATTTATACAATGCATCTTAATCAGTCACTCCCTCCGGTCTATTTTCCTAATAAATTGTTTAACAACCATTTTGTTAAGTATTTGTTTTGTGTGTGTGCCAGTACTGAGGTTTGTACTCAGGGCTTTGGTTCTGTGCCTTAGCTTTTATACTCAAGGCTAGCACGTTACCACATCTCCTTTTATGACTTTAATAGTTAACTGGAGAGAAGAGTATCATAGGATATTCCTTTCTTGGCTTGCTTAGAGCACCTATCCTCAGATCCTGAGTAGCTTAGATTCTAGGTTTGAGGCCACCAGAGCCAGGCATGACATTTCTTTTTAAAATGAATAACTAAAACTGAACTTTAGTAAAAAGTTGAAAAGAGTAGACAAATCCCTTTGCTTCCTTGGAGCTGCTGATTCCATTTCTAGGAAGTGAATGAAACTTTTCAGGAAACTTAAACACTCCTACAAAACTAGAACTAGGGTGACCAGAAAGGCTTATTTCTTTTTGGTATTAGTAGAAATGTCCACAGTCTAGGTAGGATAAGGGCCTGAGGATCCTAAGGCAAGCAGGCATCCAAATGTCACTTCCTTAGAACCCCTTCCATGGGTCTAAACTCAGTCACTCTTCTGCCAAAAGGTTAAGTGCTGGGAGGGCGCCCCTTTATCAGGCAATTGTCAAATTCAAACATGTCTTTGATTCCTTGAATGAAATGATAATATATTTGTGAAAAAGAGGAAGTAGCAGGCAGAATGACCTAATGTTTGCGTCTCTTTTCTGGCAGGTTTTAGACATTTCAGCAACTAAATACAATTAAACCCATTCTATACACACACACACACACACACACACACACACACACACACCCTATCCCTAGCCCATTAAATGGGAGACACTTAGATGCTGTTAAAACATTTGTTTTCTTGACTGCAGTAGAGTACAAGAGGGAAATTAAGTAGTTCATGAGGCATTATCAATTTTCTCTCATACTATAGGATCTTTTTGTGGCCTTTATGCTTCCCACCGTGGTCATTCACTGTACTTCATGTAGCAGTAGCAGTCTCTGACTTTCCTTTCCCCTACTTAATCTCTCATGTGTGGCGTATTTTTTTGTTTATTTTTCCTCTACCACCAGCCACAGTGGCCCAAAGGTCAGTCCAGGTCTTTTGCTTGAGCCCCTGAACTGTTATAGCCATTTTGCTCCTGCCATAGCCTGTGAGGGAGCCAGCTCAGAGAGAAAGCAGAACAGATATGAGACACAGAAGATTGGGTCAGACCTCTGCCTATGACCCTGAAGCCACATCCAGGCATGGGCTTTTCAGTTGCATGAAATAATGAATGTCATACTTTTTTTTCTTTACACCAGCTTAAGTTGGACTTTCAACAAAAATTTTAACTGACTTTCTACATACATAGTGCCAATTTAAATTCTTCCTTATAATTAAGATGTCACTTCATATCATTGTTTTACCCTAGGATTATAGAGGATAAGCTTTTGAAAATAACATTTTTCAACCAACAACCTCTTCTTCCTCCCCGCCCCCCACCCCATCACATACATACCAAACTTGGTAAATGGTGGCTTATGGCTGTAATCCTAGCTACTCAGGAATCTGAGATCTGAGGTTCCCAGTTCAAAGTCAGTCCCGGCAGACAAATCCCAAACTCTTATCTTCAATTAACTAGCAAAAGACTGCAAGTGGAGGTGTGGCTTAAGTGGAATAGTGCAAGCCTTGATTTAAAAAAAAAAAAAGAGCGTAAGGGCTTTGAATTCAAGCCCTATTATTAGAATTGGATGAATATGATGCTCTAGCATTTACTGTGGTAACATTAGGCAAATTACTTAACTTATGTGCTCCAGTCGCCATTTATATAATGGGGACACCCAGAATACTGTGTGTATTAAATGAAACAATGGTTTGAAAATACTTAGAAATGTTTCACACATACTGTATGCTTTCCGAATTTTAGCTATTCGTAATTTTAAAAGTAGTATTTCCATTGAGCAAAGACAAATATTTTTGGCCTGCTCGCTGCTAGTTCAGAAAGGCAAGGCTTCACGATTTGAAAAACACTTGTGATCACACGGGATCATTCAAAAAGAGAAAAATTGTATTATTCGGGGCAACACCTCTAAATAGCAGCAGACTTGATATCGCCGTGATTAGGTAATCAGTGTCCACAAAACAGCTGAATCATAACCCCAATTCCTCCTGATGGAAACTCATCTAGCCACTGTGCTCACTTTCTATTTTTGAAACATACCTTCATGGGTGGAATTTCTGATGAGGAAGTGAAATGAAACCAGAGCTATGTTATTCAGAAGTTGTGCATACACTCATATCTCATTGGTGAAAATATTGTTTTTATTTTTTTTAACTCAGATTCAACTGATTGGAAGTGACAAAGGAATAACAGTCACTTAATCTAATTTCTAGCAAGAATACAGAGATAGATAGGAATGAAAGATGCCAAATTAACTGTTTATTATTTTTAATCAAGTAAACCAGAGCAAGTCAGATTCTGAGTCACCTTCCTGGCCAACTATTTTTATTGACCTGAGTTAACAATGGATGACAACCTGAAACGAGCCTGATCATTTTTTTAATGGAGTTGCTCAGTCTCAGTGTCCAGTGAATAAATCATATCCTGGAAATCACTGAAAGGTGAGGGCTGTTTGTGTCAACCAATAGTATGAACACAGACTTTTTTTTTAAATGCTGGGAAAGGAAGAAAAAGTTTAAAGTCAGGGGAAAATTTTGTCTGTTAGCCACATATTAAACTCCTCTTTGTTTCCTACTGACATGTTTGTCAACTTTGCACAAAATTTATTCTCTGTCTCATTCTCTTTTTTTTTCTGTCTCCAACTCTGTCTCTTCCTCTCTGTCTAATGGGGAGTATAGCACTGAACTCAGAGCATTGAATTTAGGGATTTGTGCTTTGTAGAGGCAGGTGCTCTACCAGTTGAACCATTCAGCCATTCAACTATTGCATGGGTTATATTGGGGGTAAGGTCTTACTTTATACTATGGGTCCATGATCCTTCTACTCGTGCTTTCCCATGTCACTGGTCATAACAATTGAATGCCATTGTTCCCAGCTGTTGCACATTTCCCAAAGCTAGGGAAGCTTTGGGAACATAAACACAAGCCACTGTATCTAGACATTAGTTGGATTAGAGTTGTGAACTTTTTTCCCTGAATAACTTAAAACTGCAATCCTCTGATCTCTGCCTTATAAGTAGGATTACACACTTGAGTTATTATGCCTGGCTTTAATTCTGTATTTCTTTACTACATTCTACAGCATGCTTAAGAGAACTTTTCTTTTTTTTTGCTTGTCTTGGGGCTTGAACAGGGCCTGGGTACTGTCCCTAGCTTTCTTTATTAAGGCTAATTACTACTTGAGCCATAGCTCTATCTCTGGCTTTTTGGGATGCTTTATTGGAAATAGGAATCTCACAGACTTTCTGCCCTGATTGGCTTTAAACTGCACATCTCAGATTGAAGCCTGCTGTGTAGCTAGGCTCACAGGCATGAAACATCAGCCCCTAACAAGAGAATCTTCTATCAAGAAAACACACCAAAGCCAGAAGATTGGATCTGATTCAAAGCCAGAGTAAATTCATGTGTTTTAAAATTATGAGCAATGTATTTTGAACATACAATAACATACAAAAATGATATAAAATCAACATCCATTGAATTATCATACTCCTTCTAAAGACTTGCTATGGTTATCCTCACCTATAGAGGCCTACATTTGAAGGGTTGGTAGTTTTCATATTTAAAACTCATTGCCGCACACATATCTTAGCAGCCCTGTGTATAGGTGCAGTGGACTCAACATAAGCAAGAAGAATTCTCACAGCATGAATTGCAAGCATAAAATGCGCTCAATTAATATGAATCAATAAATTGTGCCATCTGCATGATCATGCAGTATTATGAAACAATTACTACTAGCAATGTGTTTTTATTTTTTTTTTAATTTTTTTTTTTTTGCCAGTCCTGGGCTTGAGCTCAGGGCCTGAGCACTGTCCTTGGACTTTCTCAAGGCTAGAGCTCCACCACTTGAGCCTCAGCACCACTTCTGGCTTTTTTTTTCTATGTATGTGGTACCGAGGAATCGAACCTGGGTATTCATGCATGCTAGGCACGCACTTTAACCACTAGGCCAAACTCCCGGCCCCAGCAATGTGTTTTTAAATCTCAGAAACCCAATGCCAAGCAGCATATTCATATATAAAAGACATATTTGGGGGTTTTTTGGGGGTTGGTAGTACTGAGGTTTTGAACTGAGGCTTGCATTTGCAAGGAAGCATTCTATCACTTGAGCTATACCTTCAGCCTTTGAAGGGACAGTTCTGTCAGTGATAACCACAGATGAGTTATGATTATATCAAGTAAAAGCAAATAAAGGTTTTTCCTTCATTCTTTCTGGGAAGTTACAAATAAATTAAAAATTAAAATGACTTTATTTTTCAGATAACTTATCAAACAAGACAGTTAGCTCCTTGAGAACAAAGCTTTTTATTGTTATCTAATTAGTTAGTAGAAAAAGTTCCTGAGAAACTGGAGGCAAGACTCAAGTGGTAGAATGTAGCCCATGTATAAGCTAGCTGAGCAAACTCAAGGAGTTCAAGCCTCCTTCCTGTAAAAATAAGTAAATAAATAAGATGCTTCACAAAGGAAATCCTCCCTCCTTTTTATTCCGCCCTCCTATTTATTTGATTATTTATTTAGCAGTGCTGGAGATCAAACCCAAGACCTTGTGCTTGCTGGGCATTCTATCATTAAGCTATACCTCCACTCAATGAGTGAGAAAAGCTAAGATTGTGAAGATGCTTAAGGAAAGAAACCAAAGTTTGTTTTTGTTTTTGTCAGTTCAGGGGTTTGAACTTGGAACTTCATGCACACTCAGCTAGTACTCAAACACTTGAGGTGCTCTTGCCAGTTATTTTGGAGATGGAGTTAAATTAACTTCCTGCTCAGGCTGGCTTTGAAATCATGTGTCTCAGCCTCCAAGTAGCTTCGATTACAGGTGTGAGTCACCAGCACTGAGCTAAGAGGTCTTGCTATTTCAATTTTCAAAATTAACATTTCAGCAATGAACCAGTGGCTGCCCCTATAATCCTAGCTGACTCAAGAGACTGAATTGTGAAGCCAGCTCAAGGAAGACAAATAAGTGAGACAATTATCTCTAATTAACCAGCAAAAAGTCAGAGTTGAGGTGAAGCTGCAGTAGTAGAGAACCACCTATGAGCAGAAAAGCCTCGCAAAAACAAGAAGCCCTGAGTGCAAGGCCTAGCACTGGCACAAACATTTCAGTGATAGAGAAAAATATCTCTTGACATACATTTTACACCACAGATTATTAACACCAAACTTTTAGTCTCTAAACATTACTTAATTGTGTTTTCTACTGTTTATAGCTGAAATGAGCATCTGAGTGTTTATATCAACTTAAGGATGTTTATACTTATAGGTTCGCTACTATAATAACAGTAGAAGTAAAGTATAGCCTGGAACAAAATACCAAGTCACACATTCACACATTTAGGTCTATGACCCCTGGTTGTTTCTTCCTCTTCCTTTTCTTCTCTCCTTCCTCCTCCTCCTCCTCCCTTTCTTCGACCATGATTAGCTGCTGTCCCTTGGCTTTATCAGTGAAGGCTAGCTCTAACACTTAAACCACAGATGAGTTTACATCATTTTGCCAGTTAATTGGAGTTAAGAGTCTTAAGACTTTCCTCAGATCTCAGTATCCTGAGTAGCTTGGATTACAGGTGTGAGCCACTGGCTTATGGTTTGGTCTCCTTTTTTAACCCAGTATTATGTAGGTCCAGAAATAAGAAAGTCTTTCAACTGGCACTATGGGGGTGTCAGTGAAAGTATGGCTTTATTTGCCAAAAAGTAAATATACCAAATATTGGTAATAAAGGGTTTGGGGAAGTTGCTGCAACTTGTGCTGGTGTCTAGTGCAAACTATGTAAAACCATTGGAAACCACAGCTGTGTAAACCCCACCCAGTCATTTAGAAATAAAGTAAGCACACAAATGGACAATCTTAGCAAACAGAAACCTCGTTCATATTTTCTGGGAAGTAAGGAACAAAAGAAAGACAAAATAATCTTTGTTTAACTCCTTCATACCAAGCAATATGCACAATTATTTTTATGTTTATTTATTTCTTAGGGTAAATAACCAGGCACAAGGTTATCTCTAGTTCATAGGTGAAGAAAATTAGGGTTTGAAGAACTAAGTCACCAACTTAATTCTATATAGCTAGGAATGAATTGTCAGTCAAATGTCCATAACTATAAAAATACTTGAGATAATGAACTTATACAGAAGACAGGTTAAGCCCAGCACCAGTGGCTCACTCTTGTAATCCTAACTACTCAGGAGGCTGAGATCTGAGGATCTTGGTCCAAAGCTAACTTGGGCAGGGAAGTCCATGAAACTCTTATCTCCAGTTAACCACCCAAAAAGCCACAATGGAGCTGTGGCTCAAGTGATAGAGTGTTAGCCTTTCTTAAGTTCAAACCCAAGGACTGACACTAGACAGAGACAGAGAGATGTGGGGGGGTGAGAGAGAACAGATTTACTTTGGCTGATAATATTAGAAGACCCAGTTTATACATTTGGGCTTGCAGTGAGGCAATGCATCATGGTGGGAGTTTGCTTCCTGACCATGGCAAGAAATACAGGAAGAGGAAAGGATTAGGATTCCAATGCCTCCTCAAAGAAATGTTACCAGTGGCCAGAAGTTCTCTCACTCACTAGGCTCCATCTGTTACCATATTCATTACTTCCCAATAGCATCATGGACTGAGAACTAAACCATTAATACATAAGCCCCTGGGGAGACACTTGTTATGGGAATCAGAGTCCTTGTCCCTTCAACACTGCCTTCCTGCTTTTCTAAGATCCAAAAAAGTTATTTATCTCTTCCCATGGGAACAGCATCTCCTTTTATGATCATCCAACCCTGTTCTTGTCCTCACAATGCTAAAAGCACATAGACACTTTTTTTTTTTTGCCAGTCCTGGGCTTGAGCTCAGGGCTTGTCCTTGGACTTTCTCAAGGCTAGAGCTCTACCATTTGAACCTCAGCATCACTTCCAGCTTTTTTCTATGTATGTTCTACCGAGGAGTTGGACCCGGGTCTTTGTGCATGCTAGGAAAGCACTCTACCAATAGGCCAAACTCCCGGCCCCATAGACACTTGTTTTTATGCAACACTTAAATTGTGCTGAATATATAACTGTATTAAACCTAGGTAGTATCTGCACACAACCAATTGTGCTCCATCACATTATCTTTGGCCTAGGATGTATTCATATCCTTTCCCCTGCTCAAGTGATAGCTCCTTTAAAAGCATTCTCTGAACCTTCCCTTTATTTCCACTGCTCAGTCTTCCTGGTCTTTCCTCTAATGCTCTGTACGCTGTTCTATTGTTAATTACTAGTATATAGTATGGTTCTTTTTGTCTCTTTGGAGCTCTTTGGTCTCTTTTGGAGCTTTCCAAGGTCAGGGATGTATCTCTGGGGTAGTGGTTGTGTCCTCAGCACTATTATCCCTTCATTGTTGGCATGAAAAGAGCATAGAGTAGGGAATCTGTTAAGACCACTGCCAGGATCAGAAAAGATAGCCAAGAAGGGAAAAACTAGACAAAAAATAGTGTGGCTCAAAGAAAAGACTTCTAATTCAGAGAAAAGAAGAAAATAAGAGAATATAAGGAGAAAAATTCCTGGAGGCAACAATTTTGCAGATGTCAAGGGACTCTCTTGCTAATTAATTCTTTTTTTTTTTTTTTTGCCAGTCCTGGGCTTGAGCTCAGGGCCTGAGCACTGTCCTTGGACTTTCTCAAGGCTAGAGCTCTACCACTTGAGCCTCAGCACCACTTCTGGCTTTTATCTATGTATGTGGTACTGAGGAATCGAACCCGGGTCTTCATGCATGCTAGGCAAGCACTTTAACCACTAGGCCAAACTCCCGGCCCTGCTAATTAATTCTTTCTCTGTCATTTAAATTCTTAAATGTTGGTTAAACAAAAAGAAAAATGTATTTTAATTATTTGCTATAATAACTAATAATAAAGTCATCTTTAAGAAGTACAAGATTTTAATTATAAATATGCTCTATAAATGGATACCTTTTATACTCTAGTGCATTTATTAATTAATGTCAACTGAATGATGATGAATAATGATTATGCTCTCTTATTGATCTGTGGTAAATCTCTGATTATTACTGCTTTTATTTTAGCTATTAAAAGTTTTCAAACAAAATATTCCATTGTTATTATTTTTGCGGAGATATCTTACGTTGTCCTATCTTATATTGTCTTGGTAAGAGGCAGTACCTACCTCCTACTACTACAAAAGAATCCAGGATCCATGATTTTCAGTCTCAGGAAAGACATGGGGGTAGATACATGAACTGGACATTTGGCCAAGTCTTAGACAAATGGACATTCTCTCCCGAGACTTTGTTTTCTTTTCTTTTAATTTTAGGACTGAGTCCATGACTCAAAATGGATACATGATGCTTTCCCTCATTGGCTAGTGTTCTACTAATTCAGCCATACCTCCAATTTCAGCCATGCCTCCCACTCCCTCTCCTAAGACTTTGAACTTGAGGATGTGAGTGCTGTTAAGGATCCTTTGCTGTTAAGGAAACTGCAGTCTGCAACCAATGTGCTCTTGTTCTGCAATCTGTCAGGCCTCTCAGAACTTCCTCCATTTCTGAATTTCTAATTATTTTTCAAGCCTGATTCCACTGAAGATTGTTTTATTTATTTTTTTTTGCCAGTCCTGGGGCTTGAACTCAGGGCCTAAACACTGTCTTTGGGTTTTCTCAAGGAAAGAACTCTACCAGTTGAGCCACAGCACTACTTCTGGCTTTTTTCTATGTATGTGGTACTAAGGAATTGAACCTGGATCTTCATGTGTGCTAGGGGAGCTCTCTAACACTAAGCCATGATCCCGGACCTCTACTGAAGTTTTTGAGGCTGAGTCAATGGATCATCTTTTACTTACATAACCAGCTTTCTTACAACTGTTGCTTACAACTAAAGATCTTGCCTGAAATGTCAGATATAAATTATCTCAATTTAGGACATATATTTGTATGTGGATTAGAAAAATAATTTATATCCTTTTGTCCAGGAATTGTTATGTTTTCCTAGAAAATGAAAGAGTACCAGTATAGTATGATAAGCTTCTCCATTCTTAATGATCAGTTTTTGTTAATATTTTATAATATACATTCACAGTATGGCTGACATCTGGAAGATCTTATACTTGACACAATGAATTTACCTGATGAAAAAATTTGTAGTGTACATCAAATTTTCTCACATTTAAATTGATATGCTATTCAGGACAATTAGAATTAACATGCATTGGTTATTTTTAGTTAACCTACAAAAGTAAATCCTCACAAAAGACACTTGATGAGTAAAATGAAGAAAGACTAAAACCTCTTAAAAAGAACTAGAGCGGGGCAGGGAGTATAGCCCAATGGTAGAATTCCTTAATACCACATACACAGAAAAAGCTAGAAGTGGCACTGTGGTAAGTGGCAGATCACTAGCTTTGAGCAAAATGTGTCCACGTACAAAGGCCCTGAGTTCAAGCCCCAGGACTGGCAAAAAAACAAAACAAACAACAAAACAAAACAAAACTAGAGAGGAGAGATTGGATTTAGAACGAATGACAGAGAGGGGTGAATTTTATCAAAGTACATTACATACACATACATAAATATAAAAGAAAAATCTTTTGTATAATCAATTCATACTAACAAAAAGAAGAAAAACAAAAATGAAGATAACAAACTCTGAGGATAACTTTTAGTTTATCTAGATACTACACAACTGAGTGAATTTAGGCATCTATGATGACTTTGACTATGAAGCTAAAAAGACAAACAAATTGTTTATGATGACAGGATTTAGCATTTAGGCAAGAGTTGGTTGAAATTTGAATATTACTAGTAGCAAAAACAATTTAGGAAGAGATTATGAGGTGTGGAGTGAAGAGGTAGGGCAAATGTTTTTTTAATAACTGGTGAAAAGTCTGCTTAAGAAGACAGAGAGATTGTCTTCTTATAGAAAGAGCTTAAGAAAATAGGATAAAAATTCAAAACTAGGGGGTATTCTTTTAGTTAGGTTAAAAATATTTAAGATATTTCTTAATTATGCTTGAGACAGTAAAAGTGGACAAATGAATACATTCACTTAATGAATAGTGATTGAGTAGTGACCCTGAACTTGAGATAAGCAGAAGCCCTAGCAACAAGAAATTATAAAAATGTTTGAAAAGGTGTGGGGAGTTTTGCCTAGTGGTAGAGCGCTTCCCTAGCATGCACGAAGACCCGTGTTCAATTCCTCGGTACTACATACATAGAAAAAAAGCTGGAAGTGGTGTTCTGGCTCAAGTGATAGAGGTCTAGCCTTCAGAAAAAGCTCAAGGACAGTACTCAAGCCATGAGTTCAGGCCCCACGACTGCAAAAAAACTGTTTGAAAACATTTAATATTAATCATTTAGTGGGTTCCAATTTTAATATAGGCCTTTGAAAGGTCAAGTTTAAAGTTAACAGAAACAACTGGAAAAATGCAAAACTTCAATTTAGCACTAGTATACAAAAACCCACAAAAATCTACAATCTGATCCTAAATAACTAGAACTAGTATTTGTACTTATTTTGTATTCTTTTTCTTTTTTTTTTTTTTTTTTTGCCAGTCTTGGCACTTGAACTCAGGGTGTGGACACTGTCTCTAGGCTTTCTCAAAGCTAGTGCTCTCCCATTGAGTCACAGAGCCACTTCCAGCTTTTTCTGTTTATGTGGTGCCATGGAATTGAACCTAGAGCTTCTTATATGCTAGGCAAGCACTCTATCAGTAGGCCACACTCCTGGCCCCTTATTCTGTATTCTTTGGACTTGTTTTGTTATGAACATTGTCATTTTGTTTTTTGGGTTTAGGGATCTGGGGTGGGAGAGCTTGAACTTAGGGTATGGGCACTGTTCCTTAGCTTTTTTTTTTTTTTTTTTTTTTTGCCAGTCCTGGGCTTGAGCTTAGGGCCTGAGCACTGTCCTTGAACTTTCTCAAGGCTAGAGCTCTACCACTTGAGCCTCAGCACCATTCCGGCTTTTTTGTATGTATGTGGTACCGAGGAATCGAACCCCAGCCTTTGTGCATGCTAGGCAAGCACTCTACCACTAGGCCAAACTCCCGGCCCCTCCTTAGCTTTTTTACTCAAAACTGGCACTCCACCGCTTGAACCTCACCTACACTTCCAGATCTTTCTGGTTAATTAGAGATAAGAGTATCATGGACTTTTCTCCCTGGGCTGGCTTTGAATTGTGATCCTCAGACCTCAGTCTTCTGAGTAGCTAGGATTACAAGTCTGAGCTACCAGTGTCCACTTCATTGCCATTCTGAACAACTCGATCTAAATTGTTGTTAGGACAGCTGGATGATTTTCTGGTATGTAAGTAAGGGAGGAATAATAAAGGCCTGCAGTCTTCTTTGGTTACAATCTTGAAATCCACATCCAGTTCTGATGGCTTTTTTCATTTTTGTTAACTGGGAAAAGATGTTAAGTATGTGAGCCCTGGCCCTTTCATCTCACGGAGGTAGATTGTTGTGACTTGAACTAGGGGGCTTGAATTGAATTCAGAGGCCTTGCTCTTGCTTAGTATTTTTGCTTTTGTTTCTGCTAAAAACGGGTATTTCATAACATCTCCACTTTTATCTTTCTGTAGGAAAATTGAGATAAATTTGAGTCTCTTGGATTTGTCTGCCTGGTCTTGTTTTTAACTTTAGTCCTCAGATCTCAGTCTCATGAGTTGCTAGGACTATAAGTGTGAGCCATCAGTGTCCAGCTATTGATGTTAGCTTTTAAATTATCCAATATTTCTGTTAAAAAAATAAGGAAATAGCCGGGCACCTGATGGCTCACGCCTGTAACCCTAGCTACTCAGGAGGCTGAAATCTGAGGATTGAGTTCAAAGCCAGCCCTGGACAGGAAAGTCTGGGAGACTCTTACCTTCATTAACCACCAGAAAACCGGAAGTAGCACTGTGGCTCAAAGTGGTAGAGCGATAGATAGCCTTGAGCTGAAGAGCTTAGGAACAGTGCCCAGGCCCAGAGTTCAAAGCCCACAACCAAAAAAAAAAAAAAAAAAAAAAAAAAGCAAATAAATATACTTTTTTGGGGTCTTAAAATAAGGTCCTGCATACTAAAAAAAAACACCTGTTATTTGCAGTGCTGAGTATTAAACTCAAAGCCTCAAGCTTTTGCTTTTAACTATTTTTAGATAGGATCTTGTGCTTTACCTGGCTTCTAAACAGCAATACTCTGTGCCTCCTGGTTGATTAACTGTGATTATAGGCATATGACATTGCAGAGGACCCTGAATCAGCCATTTTTAGAATTATAAAAATGGGGCTATAGGCATAGCTCAGTTGGAAGAGCACTAGCCAATGAATAAAAGCATCAGGTATCAAGTCAAATCCTAATCTCAGATCTTAAAAATACCCCAGAAATGTAGATATGTATCACATTCCAATCATAGTTTTAGGCAATCAGGCACTATCAAACTTTACCAAACACTAAAGGGTCTAAAACAATAGAAATTTATTTACTTCCAGTACTGGAATTCAGAAATCTAAAATCAAAATGACAGCAGGATTTCTTTGGAAGGCTCCTAGGAATAATCTTTTTTTAAATAGTTTTTTTTAATTAATTAGTTTTATTTCATTTATGTGGTACCAAGAAATTGAACCAAGGGCTTCATGCATTTTAGGCAAGCACTCTACAATTAAACCACATTCCCAGCCCTAGGGAATTATCTTAAAATTTTTTTTCCTCTAATAGTTTTTGGTGATCTCTTGGTTTGTGGTTGCATCATTGCAAATTCTGCTTTGTTCTTTTCTTGGTTTTCCTCTGTGTTCCTATGTTTTCTCCTCTCTGTTTCTTGCAAGGATGCTTACTATTCATTTAAGATACACCTGGCTAATTCAGGATGATTTTAATATTAAGATTCTAAACTTGATTACATATTCAAAGACCATTTTTACCAAATAAAGTCTTAACCACAGTTTCTTGGGGATGAAGATAAAGATGCATTTTTTGGAGGGACAGATGCCTTGTTAACCCACTAGGTTGGCTATTACAAAAAAATCTGAGTAAACTGAACTTCCACATGTGGTTTCATATTTGTGGAGATACAGCATAGTAGAAAAATTTCCAGGGCAAAGGTTAAATGATATGAAATTTTGAAAAATTCCATTATATAAGAATTGTGTCATTTTTATTCCTCTTAGCTATACATATCTATAGCTTTTTGATACCAGAGAGTCGTTTTTCTCTTCACTTGTCTAGTTGCTCAGCCTCTTCAACTAAAAGCTTTGGAGGTTACAGGCATACATTTATACTTCATTTAACCCATTGATTTAGACATACTGTTGCATTGTAGATGCTCAATAAATGTTTGATGATAATGTTTGTTTGGGGATGAAAAAAATTTGAATTGTCTAAGATGTGTGTATTTTTTTCAGTCATTGTAAAGAAAGTTATCCTCTTTCAAAGGAATGGGGCAACACACAGCCTACTAACTGTAATAGAGTACAGGATAAACTACAGTTTACCTTTGCCAGGTGTCAGTGGCTCATATCTATAATCCTAGCTACTCATCAGGCTGAGATCTGAGAATCTGGGTTTGAAGCCAACCCAAGCAGGAAAGTCCACCGAAGTCTTTATCTTCAATTAACCACCAAAATTCTGGAAATGAGTCTGTGGCTCCAATGATAGAGTGTCAGTGTTGAGTGAAAAAGCTAAGGGGCAGCACTCAGGCCCTGATTTCAAGCCCCAGTACTGGTACGTACACACACACACACACACACACACACACACACACACACACCTCTGCATGTACACATACCCTCCCCCCATACACACAAATAAAACAGAACAAAAAACAACAAAGAACACAAAATAAGCAAACACCCCAAACAAAAATCCATAAAAACAGGTTTGAAGAGTTTGTGGCCTTGATCTATGCTATCTGGAGAATCATTATTTAGGGCAGGTCTACCGTTATCCTGAGTGTGGGGATTTCATCTCTTGGTCTGAGTCTGTGAGGTTCACTGCTAATGCTGGGATTTATCAGTTGTCTCTGTTCTTTTAGATTGCTGGAATAATATTCCATAGTATGAGTATGCAGTTTTGACAACTCTCAAAACACAACTTCTAACACCTGTGTGAGACACATTTGGTACTGGTTATTTCCACTCTGAGTTTAGTTGAGCTCTTGTAAAATCCAAATGCTGTCCTCAATGATACAAGAATACAAGGTTTGTAAAATCTTGGCACTTCCCTCACGTTATGGTTCAACTAGCAGTAAAAAAGACAGCTGAGTTGTCTCAATTTGAAGGAAAAACACATGATCCTAACCAGCCGCTTGATGAAAAATCTGAAATGATGTCAAAACTTTTTGGGATTTCAGATGCTAATAATCTGATGGTTTCTTACAGAAAATCTATCTTCCGTCTCAAAGTCTTGCTCCAGGAAAACAGGCACCTGTCATGAAACTCAGATCCCTTAGGTTCTATTTCTGTTTCAGCTACTAGATGGCTCTGTGGTCTGGCAAAACATAGAGGAAGTACACTTCCTAAAAATCAAGAGACAAGCCTGAGGTGCACTCTGAGGGAGCAACCTCCATTCTTCAAGTGCAGTTGGGTCCCAGAAACTAAGGGAACTGGCTGGAGTCCTCATCAGGGTCTTCGACAGCAAAACACACACACATATAATTATATATATATATATATTTTTTTTTTGTTTGTTTGTTTGTTTTTGCCAGTTCTGGGGCTTGACCTCAAGGCCTGAGCACTGCCCTTGAGCTCTACCACTTGAGCCACAGCGCCACTTCTGGCTTTTTTTTTTTCTTCTATGCATGTGGTATCGAGGAATCGAACTCAGGTCTTCGTGCATGATAGGCAAGCACTAGGCCAAACTCCAGGTCCCAACTACACCTATTTTAGTATGAAATTGGAGTCACAATTTTGGCATCTACTGGTATGACTCCATAAAATAATCTAAAACTACTTTGGATTTTAAAAAGACCTGCAACTTTTCTTCTACAGAACTTTTTGTTTTTGTTCCTTTTACACTAGGGGGAAATAGGTGGCATGCACAAAGTGAAAGCAGGGGATAAAAGAAAGTAGGCTTGGGCTATAGGTCTCTCCAGATCCTGGAAAGGAGGTAGTAACATCGGACTCCATTTCCCAGGAGACCTTGCAGCTTACGGCGGGGCGGGACCACGTGCTCACAGCTCTCCTAACCCACTCATAGCGTGACAAAGACTCACGAACTTGATTGGAGGGCCTCGTTCGCGATGCATCCTGGGACTGGTAGTCCAGAATATTTTCGAGGCAAGCTTCTTTGTGATTTGCCGCACCGACTCTACTCACGCCTCCGCCAGGGACGAACAGATTCAGTGGTGTATGGTGAGGTGGGTCCGATCCGGAGAGCGTGCTCGCATAGTTCCCGATATGGGGCGGGGAGGGAGAAGGCCGGTCCTTACCTTCCGCGGGGCGGGGCCGTCGGTTCCGCGTCGACGCCGTCTTCCTGACCCCGCCCCCTTGCCGGGCTTGGCCCGCCCCTCCTTCCTGGAGTCACTGCTGAGGCGGCGGCGGCGGTGGCGGCGGCAGCCGGGAGGGAGGCGGCGAGCGGTCAGCGCGACACGCGCGAGTCCGGGACCTTATGTGGTGACCCGTGCTGCCGTCAGCGCCTCCTGCCCCGCCGGCGGGGTTTGTGCTTCCCGCGGCGGGATGTTCTCCCGGAGAAGCCACGGGGACGTGAAGAAGTCCACCCAGAAGGTGCTGGACCCTAAGAAAGACGTGCTGACCCGCCTGAAGCACCTGCGGGCGCTGCTGGGTGAGGCGCGCGCCCCGGGTCGGGAACACCTGCCGGGGAGGGGGTGGGGGAGGCGCTCGTCGGTGACAAGCCCGGAGACCCTGGAGCGGGCGGGGTAGGGTGGCTGGGCTGGAGAAGCCGGGGCGGGGAAGGGGGGGGGTGGGGTGGGCGTCAAACCTCCTCAGTCCCGGCTGGGACCCCCCCACACACACCCGGGCATTGTTCCGGGAGAGCTGCAGCCTGGCCTCCGGCGCTGCGCTGCGCTGCGGTGCTCGCGTGTAAACTTCACTCTGGGTGCTCGTCCTCCCCAGGCACGGCGGTGACCGTGACTAGTCCCTGCCCTCCCCAGCAAATAAACCCAAGTGACAGGTACACTCGAGCGTGCGCGCGCACACCGCACACACACACACACACACACACACACACACACACACACACACTTCTACTCACCCCCCCCCCCGCGTGAACTGTCACATCCCCACATTTTAAAATTTTAATATTTGAGGCTGACACCTTAGGCTTAGGCAGACTGAAGTGGAAGCATGAGCTTACACTGAATTATCATCTTTCTCACTCCTTCCTATTTAAAATTTTGACTTTGGAATACAAAGCCCTAAATAGACTGATTTTCCAAATTTAACTGTCAGCAATCTTCCTGTGCCCCCCCCCTTTTTTAAATTAAGCATTATTTGGCGTTAGTGCTCTCTCTCTCTCCTCGCCCCTCTCCCCTCTCTCTCCTTTTTTGCCTCTGCCTCTTTTACCTGTTTGGAGGGAGGGGGGTGACCACCATGGTACTATGTTGTCTTTTGTTTTCATGACCTCCTGGGTGGAGGCTCTGCTTGAACAGCAGAGGGTCTGGAATTGACCTGAGGTGAAGCCCACCTGGTTGTCCTAAGTGTGAAGTGCCCACAGGCCTCTGGTTCTCTGTTGTGATCTCTCCTCTAACTACCCCTCCTCTTTTCCCTCTCCTCTAACTTCCCCTTTCCTAGCCTTCTCTTCCCTCCTTCTCTTTCCCTCCCCTCCTCTTCCATCTCCTCTCTTCTTTTTTTTATTTCCTTATCTTTCCCCCCTTTTCTTTCTTTATTATTAACTCTTATTAGGATTGATACACTTGCCTGCCTACGGGCAGACTTGTCCATAATCTATATGCGCTTTGAGGCCAAGAAAAAGTCACCCATGTTCCTTGTCTTTTTTGTGGGGGTGGAGGGAGGAAATATCCTTACTGGCACTGCCCATTAGATTTTTTCCCCTGAATTCTGTTTCTCTACCCTTTGAGCTCTATCTACCTCTTGCTTTTGGATGGTCTATTGGAGATAAATAGCCCTTTCCGGTTTGGGCTATTTCTGAACCAGAGCCTTAGATCTTAGCCTCCTGAGTAGTTAGGATTACAGGTATGAGCCACCAGCATCCTACTAAATCACTTTTTTAATGTGCTAACACTTGCGAAAATATAGTATAAAATAATTCATTTTATATGAGTTATTAAATAAATACCTTATTCATGGAATTAAGAGTTGCTAATTATTGGGACTGGGAGTGTGGCCTAGTGGTAGAGTGCTTGCCTAGCATGCACAAAGTACTGGGTTGGTTTCCTTCATACCACATACCCAGTAAAAAAAAAAAAGCTGGAAGTGGTGCTATGGCTCAAGTGGTAGAGTACTCTCCTTGAGAAAGCTCAAGGACATTGCCCAGGCCCTGAGTTCAAACCACAGGACTGGCAAAAAAAAAGTTGCTAACTATTAATAATAGTTACTATTAATAATAGCTATTAATAATAGCTACTTCATGGGGGTGGGGACCACCCCCCCAAAAAAAACCCAACCCAAACCAAACAAAACCCTAAATCCAAACACGAACAAAAAAACTAAAGACCCAGCATTCAAATGAAGTTACTCATTATCTCAGATTCCTCGAGATAAAACTTTCTTGTCCAGTTTGGAATGAAATGTAAATCAGTTACTGTTACAGGGTTTAGTTTCAAGACTTTTGAAAACAAAATGTGATGTTCGTGGTTTGGTTGAACTTTCCTCTTCCTGTAGTAAATACCACTTGCACACAGGTTGCTTTGTGACTGGGTTCTTGGTAGTGACTGATTAACACCTACTGTGGGGACATTTTTGATAAAGAAGAATTGAGCAGTATTTTAAAAACATTTGATACTTTGGAACTTTTGTCCTAGAGAATTTAAACCTTTGTTCTGTCTAAGTTGAGGAGCTTAAGTTGGCAACATTTTATAAAGACAGAATCAAACTTAGATTAGACTTGTTTTGTGGAAATACTCAGACCATTGCTACCATTGTGAGAAAGTAGATAATTTTCAAGGTTATGTAATTATGGTTTCTAAGGTGTAGGTCTTATTTTAAAGCACTCTTCTTGTTTCATTGAGCTTCTCATGATCTCAGATTTATAAGATAGAGAAGTTGTTTGAGTTTCATCAGGTATATTTGTTGCTGTTGATGCAGTTGTAATGGTCAGGATTCCTTTGTTTACTTCTATGATCTTTATATATGTGAGAACCTCTAGTCATAAAGTTTAATGTGAACTTTTGGGTACTGCCTATTTAAGACTAATGTTTGCTGAGAAAACAAAGGACTCTTGAAGTGAGGCATAGAAATTAAGCCAAAATCAAGAAAACTGAAGGAAATTAGTAGCAATCACAATTGTATTTAATGTATATATTTTATATAAGATTTGATTTTTACATATTTTATCTTCAAGTGATAACAAAGAGGTTATTTTTATTTTTTCACATGTAGAGTTATTACAACTGACCTAAGTTTGCACCCTTTCCCTGACATTTGCAGCTTTATGAACTTGGGTTAGTTGCTTACTCTATTTGGAAACCTCAGTTCCTTTACCTTCTTCAGTGAATATGGTATATGGTATGTTGTGGTGTGGTATTATATGGATTGAGTGTGATGTATAAGTGTCTTCAGCTTGGAGGAGATATTTAACAGTTCCCTTGTGCATTGTCTTCTTCTACCATTAATAGGATGCAGCAAGTATTTTGAGAAGTATTTCCCCTATCTTTCCTATTTTTGGTAATAGTGATGATTTAGTTTTTTCTTTATAGAAAATAGATTGTATTCCAAATAATTGTCTGAAAACAATGGTAGAAAATAGTCTGTATCCTAGTATTATGATAATGGCTCCATACTTGCTCAGATACTTTGGCTTGAATAAATATTGTAAATGGGGCATGTTTTTGTTTTTGTTTTTCCAGTTTTGGGGCTTGAACTCAGAGTCTGAGCACTGTCCCTGAGCTTATTTTGTTCAAGGCTAGCACTCTGCCACTTGAGCCACAGTGCTACTTCGGGTTTTTTCTGTATGTGTGGTACTGAGAGTTTCATGCATGCTAGGCAAGCACTCTACCACTAAGCCACAGCCACATTCCCAGACCTTTTTTTTTTTTGGTCTGGTCATGAGGCTTTGAACTCAGGGCCTGGGAGCTGTCCCTGAAAGTTTTTGTGTCATGTCTCCCTCCCTTTCACCCCCACTCAAGGTTAGTGCTCTACCCTTGAGCCACACACAGCACTACTTCTGGTTTTTCTGGTGGTTAATTGGAAACAAGAGTCTTAGGGACTTTCCTGCATGACCTGCCTTTGAATCAGTCCTCAGATCTCAACTTCTTGAGTAGCAAGAATTATAGGCAGTGCCTGACTTGGCCTGTTATTTTAAACTTTATTTTAGAGACAGAAAAGTGAAGCAAAGCAGGCTTTACAAAGGTGCCAAGCTATGTACTAAATTTGATTATATTTATTAACTGAATTAGAGGAAGAATGAAGAACTGACTTCATTGGGAAAGTAGATGAGTAAACAAAGCAGAGTAAACAAACATTCTATGTATTCTATGTATTTCTCCATCCAACATTCCATGTCTAACTGAAAGTTGGGTACCTAATATGAGTCTCAAATTAGGGTAAAGAAATTATATTAATATGATAAGCAATGAAAAACAATAATAAGCATGATTTTTTTTTTACATGTCCTGGGACTTGAACTCAGGGTCTGGGCACTATACTTGAGCTTTCTCAAGACTAGCATATTCTACCACTTGAGCCACAGCACCACTTCTGCCTTTTTCTCTGTATGGTATGGAGGAATCAAAACCAGGATTTCATGCATGCTAGGCAAGCACTCTACCACTAGGCCACATTCCTGGCCCAACACCGATATTTTATATAAATAAACAGTTGATTATGTGTTAGCCTTTATAAGGATATCAGAAGACAAAAAAAGAATGACATAAAAATGCTATCTTGACGGAGTTTTAATTCATTTTAGGGCCTGAAGAATGTATAGACTAGCTTGCTTGCTTTTCTTTCTTTCTTTCTTTCTTTCTTTCTTTCTTTCTTTCTTTCTTTCTTTCTTTCTTTCTTTCTTTCTTTCTTTCTTTCTTTCTTTCTTTTGCTAGTTGTGGGGCTTGAACTCAGGGCCTGAGCACTGTCTTTGGCTTTTCTCAAGGCTAGCACACTGCCACTTGAGCCACAACACCACTTCCAGCTTTTTCTATGTATGGGGTACCAAGGAATCAAACCTGGGTCTTTGTGCATGCTAGGCAAGCCCTCTTACCAGTAGGCCAAACTCCCGGCCTGTAGACTAGCTTTCTGAAATAAAAATGTAATGTGAGCAGAGCATGGTGGTGCATGACTGTAATCCTAGCACTCAGGCAACTGAGATAGGAAGATGTCAAATTCCAGGATTGTCTGGGCTTTATACTAGATTTCAGACTAGCCTTATTGCATAGTGAACCCTTGTCTAAAAATATTCAAAACAAGAAAAAGTAATTTGAGCTACATGTGCAATTTTTTGTCTGGGTTATTGTAATTAAATTAAAAGATGGAATTGAATTGAATATACTTATTTTAACTTCATGCATCTAATATATATATTATATTAATGGATAATATTCAATATTAACACTATTTTTCATAATATATTTGAAATAATTGTATATACTTCTTTATATTACAATGTATACTTATCTACTCTGTGCTTGTAGTATATATTCGTTCTTACTAGTCACATCCCAAGTATTCAGTAGCCAGATGTGGCTAGTGGCCACACATTGGACAGAGGGGGATCAGAATCTGGCAAAGTAGAAGAGAGCATTCCAACCAGTCAAAGGAAGATGGAAGAAGAGGTAGAAATACAGTGATGTAAGCAATCCAGCATTTATCCCATTTATCCTCTGAAGGAATGATGAGGAGTAGCATTGGGCATAGAGGAGCATTTCTCTGAAGGCACCAGCAGTGTTCAAAGGTTAATGTCAAAAGTGTGCAAAGACCTGGGGTAGAGGAGGACAGTGGGGAGAAGAGGCCCAGACTGTACATAACTCTGTTTGCCTCAGTTGATAGCTTAGTATCTATCCTGAAGGTGTGGAACTTTCTATTAGGCCAGTGGATAAGACTTGAGAATCATCTTTTCCAGTAGGGCCAGAATGAACATTTTGGGAGGAGTAAACCGAAAGCAGGGGGGTCCATTGAGGGAAATATGGAAGTAACAGCATACAGATGATGGATTGCCTGAAATAAGATGCTGTCAGTGAATGAAAAGAAGGAGTGGAATTCTGGAGATCTGAACATTAGATTTAGTGAGTGTGGTAATGAAATCCAGGGTTGCAGAAACAGACTCAGGAATGGTAAGTGTGAAGAAGAGATTCAGAGATCAGAGTTTATAACAGTAGAGTCAAATTAAAGATTTAGACCTCAGGTTTAGAACCAGAGAGAAAAGTTTCTTACAAATGTTCTATATATTGACCGAGCAAAAAATAACTTTATTTTCTCTGGTGCTTCTATTGCTTTAAATAGTTCACTTATAATTTCAAATAATGTTCTGTTTTAAAACTATTTTATTAGTAGTATTTTTTTTTTTGCATTTTGTTCCCCCCTTCTTTTTTGGCAGTACTAAGTTAGAACTCAGGGCCTTGTGCTTGCTCGACTGCGTCCTTTTCTGCTGTAGTTATTTTTCAAATAAGATCTCACATTTGTGCCTGGGCTGGTTTCCTGTATAGCTGGGATGACAGATGTGTGCCACCACTTCCAGCGTTTTTCTTGGTTAGATGGGATCTTGTGAACTTTTTGCACAGGATGATTGAATTGAAATACTTCCAGTGGTCACTTCTGAAGTAGTTAGATGGCTACAAGTTTGATCTATCATACCTGACTTGTTCCTCTCATTTTTAACTACAAACATTTGTCAAAATAGCCTTTTCTTTTTCTTTTCCCTTTTCTCCTTTCTGATACAGTTTTGCTGTATAGCGTAGGTTGACCTTGAGCTCTTGATCCTCTTGCTTCCACCTCCTGGGTGTTGGAATCACAGATATACCGTCATCATGTCTTCCCTCTGCTCCCCTCTCATTCCCTTCTTCGTTTATTTACCCTTCCTTCTATTTCCCCTTCTTTCTCCTTTGATATAAATAATATCTCTATAATCATCTTGGGAAACAGCCTTTTTTATATTTTGTGTTTTTTCCTTAGAATATGTTTTGAGCCAGTTAAATTACTGGGTTTGAAGCATGTTTATGATTTGATCCACATTGCTTTCTTCTGTTGCTTCATTGGCCCTGCCATCACCAAGGGTTGAGACTGTCATTTTCACTGTACTCTGACTAGCAAAAAAGACCTTTATATAATTTGATAATTCATGGTAGTTATTTGGAAAATGAGAGTGTATTAGAAGTAGAGAAGTTGGGAAGGAATTGTGGCTAATGATGGGCTAGTTTGGTGTTCTACATGTTGAGAAAAGATAAGATCCAAATAGAATGTCTGGGAGGAAGGTTGTGAAGTATAATGAGAAGATAGAGGGCTATGATATGGTTTGTTTATTGTCATCATCTCATTTGACTCTTCCCCCTACTCTGATGAAGGTGGTGTTCCTGCTCCCAACCTACAGAGGAAACTGAGATGCAATTCTTTGTCTTCTAGCTCCTAGCCTGTAAGTGACAGAGCAGGCATCCATATGTGCTGTGATTCTGCTAGTTATCTTGATTCAAAAGGATATTTACCCAATAGAAAATATATTTACCCATCAGAGTAAATGTTAACATATAAACAAGACTTTTGTTTATACATGTCTACTGAAAATGTTGCTGTGATGTTTGTAGCTCTTTTCCTGGTCTATCTGTAGTCTTCCAGGGAATACTACTTGGAAAGCTGATGTTTGATATGAACCTGTAAGGAGATAAAAAGTCTACTTTTGTGTTTCAGTGATCATTGATCTCTATATGCCCTTAGCAGGTCTAGCAGATGAATGTTAAGATATTTGCATAGGCACTAATGCCTCATAGGCATTCTATTTCCAAAATAAAGCTGTGAGATATTATTTCAGATTCTTCCTGCTGTCCTAGTGTCTTAGTTGACACTGTTTGAAGCAAAGAGATTTTGCCACAATGTTCATTTTGTTAGGTTTTCACGTTACTGATAGGTTATAACCTCCAAAATACAAAATTAATTTCTGATACTTATGTGTCATACAAATACACAGTCCTTGCTTCTAGGGCTTAAGTTTGTCTAGGATTTATGTCTGACCCCACAAGTTTTATTTACAATAACTGGGAAAAAAACTGTTTTCACCTTTTGTTCTGAGAAGGAAGGTTCAGAATTGGTAGATCCAGAATGTTTATTTTTATATAAACATTTCTGATTTGGATTTTAATTTTGTTTGCAGGCACTTTATTTGTGGTCAAGCACAAATACTGTTTATTATACTAATTTTTGGTCTCTAAATTGAATATCAGATAAAACTATTGGGAAATTGGTATTTTTAAAAATTAACTTTCACAGGACTGGGAGTTTGGCCTAGTGGTAGAATGCTTGCCTAGCATGCATGAAGACCTGGGTTTGATCCCTCGGTACCATATACATAGAAAAAAGCCGGAAGTGGTGCTGAGGCTCAAGTGGTAGGGCTCTAGCCTTGAGAGAGTCCAAGTTCAGGGCTCAGGCCCTGAGCTCAAGCCAAGGACTGGCAAAAAAAAAAAAATTGACTTTCACAGTAGCAACTGATTCTATTTAAACTTGGAATTATTCTAAAAATAATAGAATTTCCACTTTGAAAATTAAGAATAATTAATATGGTTGAGTGCTAATGGTTCATACCTGTGATCCTAACTACTCATGGAAGGTGAGATCTGAGGATTGATCAAAGCCAGCTCAGCAGACGAAGCACTTATCTCCAATTAACCAGCAGAAAGCTGGAAGTGGAGCTGGAATGGCTCAAGTAGTAGAGTGCTAACAGTGAGTTAGAAAGCCGAAGGGCAGCTCTTAGGCTTTCAGTTCAAGCCTCAGCACATAAAAGGATAATTAATATTAAAATGTAGTAAACAACTATCTTGTCCTTGGATGAAAAAAATTCAGTTACCATTTTTTTGTCCATTGTTTGAGTACATATGTCCATCTGTATACGTGTGTGTGCATGTGTGCACACATGCTATGTGTATGCTATTTATTCAGATTAATAAAGCTCAAGACCATTGCTTAGGCCTTAGAAGGAGATATAGATATGTAAACAATGGAACTTGCTAGAGGGTTTAAGCTGCATGGTTGAGTGGGGTAGTCACATGGTGCAGGGTAGGAGCAGTAGCCACCTCTCCTGAAGATTTCTGCCAGTGCTTCCTGAGGAAGGTCAGGCCTGATATAGGATTTGAATAATGGAAAAGGGACTTTGCCAAGTAGTCACAGCAGGTAGAAGAGCTTGTGCCAAGGTAATTGTGTGGGGTACCCTGGACTTAAGTGTACAGAGGCTTTTACCCCGTGGTATAAGTAGACAATGGTAATGTGGTGAATAATTTTATGTAGAGTTAGAGCAGTTGTCTTCCTTTGGTGAAGGAAGGATCTGGGAATCCCAGTCTCTCATGAGACTTAAATTTTAGAAGCTTGTAAAGAGGATGTTCTCATCCTATTGGAAGATGTATGATGGTGATCGTCTTTTGGAGACATCTACCTCAAATTGAATTCCACAATCAAAGGATGCAGAAGAGAAATGGAGAGTAGAGAGATGAGAGCCATGGACCCTGAATGAATGAAGAGGTTTAGCTTTCTCTGTGCCAGTTCCACCTCTCAGCTGATGTTACATGAACTGGTAACTGGCCTTTTTCTTAACTACTTTAAGTCTTGCAACTGAGAGATTAATTAATCTGCCAGGAAGACAGAGATTCCAGTTCAAGTGTGTGTGTGTGTGTGTGTGTGTGTGTGTGTGTGTGTGTGTGTGTGTGTGTGTGTGCAGTGTGTGTGTGTATGGGTATGTAGATATGATTTTTTATATTTCTTAAGAACTAGAGAATTTGTAAATAGGAACAAATTAAAAAGAACAATATTGAAAAAAGATAATGGGGTATAGTAATGGAAGAAAGGTATAATTGCAGTAGGTTTAAGAGTGGAGGGGCAGGATGGTGAACTTGATGAGAGGGACCAGCTCCTCCTCTGAGATCACTTAAAAAAGTAAGAACGCAGTGCTGGATTTGAGACATGTGGAGAGAGTTCTTTTTTTTTTTTTCCCTGTGGGTCATAGGGCTTGGACTCTGGGCCTGGGCGCTGTCCCTGAGCTCTTCAGTTCAAGGCTACCACCCTACCCCTTGAGCCACAGCTCCATTCCCCAGAAGAGAGTTCTTATACCATGATTTTGTTCTCTTTGTGAAGGTGTAAAGGTAAGGGATGAATTCATCTGCTGAGCCACTATCTTCACTGTCATGATGATAGAATCTTGGTATGTTTTGCTCCTTCTTTTGTGCCATGTGCCTCCCTTAAGAAAGGACATACTGTTACCTGTCAGGCCTTTTTTCCCTCCTGTTCTTTTTGGGAGTGGTCTCTTAAATACATGTAGCCAGAGGGGGAAAATTCTTCATAGAGTCAGAATAGTTTAAGTAGAGCAGGTATCACACCTCCTGCCTTACCAATCTGTGTCCATGTGCCTTTGGGTGGATGTGAGGTGAGACTTCTTTATGCTTTCTGGGATCTTTCCTCTCTAGACCTTTCAGTGTGGAGCATATTCCTGCTTGCCAGCTGCGAATCTGGTGTGTAAGGGTCATTTTGATTTTCTGTTCTGTGCCTTACATGTGATTTAACTCCTCTAAGACATAACTCCACAGTATTAATAGCTTATGTTCATGTGACACTTTATACTTGTGGTGTGAAATAGCTTATCATATTTCAAGTTAGTCTAAAGTGCTATTGTAAGAAATAAGTTCTTATTAATCTTAAAAGATTGTGAATGT
The DNA here is from genome assembly GCF_031878675.1 of Megascapheus bottae. Taxonomy (NCBI): domain Eukaryota; kingdom Metazoa; phylum Chordata; class Mammalia; order Rodentia; family Geomyidae; genus Megascapheus; species Megascapheus bottae. Next base: position 13,778,708 of record NC_143526.1, read on the forward strand.
ATTTGAGATAGTATGCAGTGCAAGTTACAGTCTCCTGGTTTTGTCAGTTCAAGTAGTTCTTTTTAGGCAAGAGGACGCAAATCTACTAGCAAAACCAAACAACTAAGTATTTGATGAAATTAAAGAGAAACCTTCAGAAAGTGTATCTTTGAAATGATTTATCTTAAATTCTTAGTTGAACTTTGTGTCTGAGATAGTTTGGAATTCTTTGTTCAGGGTTTTAGCTTTGAGTTTTAGAAGGGAGATGTTTTATACACCTTTGTGTCTTTTATATTGTTTTAGAAGCTGGAACCACATGTGGAAGATATTGAACTTTAAAAGTACTTGTAATCTCTACAGTACACACATGGTTTGATTTTGCTTTTGTAGTTGTAGTTTAGTTTTAAACATCCTTTTTGATGAAGCTTAGGAACCCATTGATACTGCCTTATGTTTGATTTTATGTGTTAGCACATAGTCGTTGATCATTAACCATGCCTTTGAGGACACACAGTTAGAGTAGCATTGGTTCTATACTATGTGCAGCATGATTGACAGCCTGGCTGATACATTTTGAATCCAGCCAAGGTTGAGCTTCTTTGGACCATTCCCAGCTCAGTATTGAACAGAGTGGGAAAATTAGTGCTGCACATTTCTGTGAAACCCAGATTCCTCTAATGAGTACTTGAATTAAGGACATTGACTTTGCCAAATTTTTCTCAGAACTGTGCTGAAGTCTGATTCTCTTCCTACTCAGTCTTTTTTTCTCCTTCATAGAAGTCAGAGCTGCATTGTTATCTGCAGCCTCTCCTTGCTTTTTCCAGCTTATTTCCCCTTTATCTTTCTCAGAGGGTTCTCCCTGGTAAATCTCTTATATGTTTAGTTCTCAGTATCTACTTCTCAGAGAGCCTAAACTTAAGACACCATACCTTCTATTTTCCTACAAGGTATTTTCCATCCCACTCTGTAATATTCTTCTAGGACACCACACAAGAGCATGACATCTACATGCTCCTGTCCTGAAGTCATCTCTCCTCAGAATTCCCATAGCTTTCTGTAATTCTAATTTGTGGTGTTCTTGGGCTCTGTGTGTGTGTGTGTGTGTGTGTGTGTGTGTGTGTGTGTGTTTGCATGTGTGCATGCATGTGCACACACATATGCCTGGACTCACATTTATGTACATTTACATGTACATATGCACTTCTATTGGGGCTTGAACTTAGGACCTGGACACTGTCCCTGAGCTTTTTTGCTCAAGGCTGGTGCTCTACCACTTGGATCATAGCTCAACTTCTAGTTTTCTGCTGGTTAGTTGGAGAATCTCATGTACTTTTCTTTCTGGCTGGGCTGGCTTTGAACTGGGATCCTCAGATCTCAGCCTCCTGAGTAGCTAGGATTATAGCATGAGCCACCAGCACCTGACAAGACATATCACCTTTAACTGAAATAAAAAGTTAATAATAAAAATACTTGAAACTTGTAAGAGGAGAAATAGTTATATTCTCAATACATTAAAAAACTAATCCTACATATTAACAAGAAATATTATATATTGTTCAAAATATCTATATACAGTCATAAATGAAGAAATGATAAGGTTCATGTTTTAAATATTACTCTTCACAGACAATTTAAAGAATATAATATCTTCACAATGATATTAGCAAGTTGTTAATTTTTTTTCTTTCTGTGTAGTATATGAACTTTCTGATATATATATTTGATATGACTGTAGTTTGTTATAGTCTTTCTGAAAAATAATTTGTTAATGTTTATCAGTGGTCTTTAAGATTTATTTATCATTTCTTCCTCTTCTAGGAAATTATAATTGGTGAAATTCAAATAGTATTCTATTGAGAAATGAGAAATGCATTGAAATATTGTTTGAGTTTTTTTTTTTTTTTGCCAGTTCTGGCTTGAACTCAGGGCATGAACACTGTCCTTGGGCTTTCTCAAGGCTTGAGCTCTACCACTTGAACCACAGAACCACTTCCAACTTTTTTTCTATGTATGTGGTACCAAGGAATTGAACCTAGGTCTTCATGCATGCTAGGCAGATACTCTACAACTAGGCCAAACTCCTGGCCCTGTTTGAGTTTTTGTCAAAGCAGAATTCACATAACAGTAGGACTTAGAGCTGTGACTCCTTGCTGTAGAGCCACACACACCAGAACATTTTCATCACAATGGAAAACTAACAATTGACCACTTACCTCATAACCAGATGGGCTTCTTATTTTTATTTTTGCTTTGATTGTTTTAATAGTATAATAATACTACCAGAGGGTAGGGTAGGGTAGGATATGTTGAGTACTTATACAACTCAGGACTCTGTGTTGCAAGTAACAAAAACCCAGTTTAAGCTAATTTAAGCAAAGGAAGGGATTGAGTAACACATATACATAAACAATTAAGGGCACATTTGACATTGGTTATATCATCCACAGAATTACACATATTGTCTAAGGGAATTTACTCATATTCATCTCCTTTTGGTTTTTCACCTCTCTCCTTTGTGGAAAAATATTCATTTCTGCTTTCAGTTATGGGTTAGGTCAGGTTTTCTGCCTTTTCTATTCTCAATCTACCTCATCCAAGTATAGGCTTTGTCAGGCTGATGCATCTCTGCAACTAGTAAGTAATGGGAATAGTATGGTCCCCCTCCTCAGGCTCAAGTCAGTGCATGAGAACCTCTCTGATTGGCTTTGCCTGGATCTTGGCCTAATCTGTGCTAATCCTGAGGTAGGGGAAGAGTCAAGTAAGGAGATGAGTTAGTTTGGATCACTTGTATTGTTGGTAGAGTTCATATCTGGTTCCTATGTTTCTGAGAAAGTAATTCTGGAAAGGCATTCTAGCATATTCTTACATAATACAGCACTGGTTTTATTCTGTGTTGTGTATCTATGTCCATTTATACCACAAAATGAAGTTCATTGGTGTGTGTGTGTGTGTATGTGTGTGTGTGTGTGTGTGTGTGTGTGTAACATTTTGTACATTTTACTTAAGGCTGTGGATGACATTTGTTGATTATTCGTTAATTTCAGGGAGATGAAGAATTGCCTTTTGAACAAATAGAATTGGCCACTTTTTAAGTTTACTTAGGTTGGACTATCTTAATTTGTTAAATTTCATTTTACATATAGTTATAAGCACTGCTATTTGCAGGTGATGCTCCAGATATAGTGGAACTCTCCTTTTATTAAGGTAAATGGACAACAAGCAAATAACTATTACTACTTCCAGGTATTGATAATAGAAAAATGAAACTTGACAAGAGAGTATGCGTGGGTTCATTGAGATGTTGGGACTAGGGAAGGCCTTTCTGCAGAAGAGGAGTTTAGACTGAAACCTAAGTTAAATGAGGGAGCAGCTTTGTGATTATTTTAGGAAATAGTATTCCAAGCAGAGGGAACAGTAAGTGCAAAGGCATATAGTTATATAAATAGGCTGTGAATCTCGCTAAAGTCCATAGAGTTAGGAAAGAAAGGGAGCAAGGCAAAAAGAGCAGGGTTTGGAGGGGAAGTACAGGTAGATCTAGGTAGGGCACATCTTACTCTAAGTAACAGAGGACTTGGGGAGGGGCCACAGAATATGAAGAGCACGAGAAAGGTCTGAACTGACCTTTATATCTTTGAGAATTACTGTTGTTCCTGCATGAAAGATAGACTTGCCTGGTTAGCTTACCAAAGATTGGTTTTGTGATTATGAGCTTTCTTTTCAAAGTTTCTTTGGCGTTAAAATGTCAGATCCTTTGGCTCAACAGTGAACAGCAGTGACTTGTAACAGAAAAGGAGAAAGAGAAAGAGGAATGATATTGGAAAAGTGGCCATTGAACCATGGCACAAACAGGTGTGAGGGAAGATGGGGGTACACACAGCCTGTGTTCCTTCTATGCAGGGGGCAATGATGAAAAGATGGAGCTTATAACAGACAATGCAGAAATGAGCTTGCTCTTATCCAAAACTGTAGTCACAGTAGTGACAGAATAAAAAGTACCTCAGATGTTGGCAAAAACAAAACAAAACCAAAAACCAGGATCTGCCTGATGCTGGGTGAAAAAGAATGAACACAGGGAAATGTTGAGGGTTCAGTATTGAACACACATGATTTTTGTGAACTTTTGTTAGGCTACAAGCCTTACATTTTTATCTGGATAGGTGAGATTGAGATTAATTAAGGACTACCACAAGAGGACAGACGCATGTACATTTCTGGGTCCTGAGCTTGTTCCCTGTGAAAAATCACAGTATATTCTTTCATTCCACCCTCTTGTTGTTTCAGCTGCGGGAGCAGCCCAAACTCTGAAGTCCTTCAGACTTGGACAACACACAAGTAGAAAATACTATTTCCAGGTATTGATAATAGAAAAATGAAGCTTGACAAGAGTGTATCTGTGTGCCTTTGTCTAGATGCTGGGTTTAGGAAAGCCTTTCTGAAGAAGAGCTACTGACTTCCCAGTAGACTACCTCAACAAATCAATAAAACTGGCTTTTCATTTTATTTGGAGGAAAGGCTATACTCTTCTGCTCAATTCTTGCTTGTATTCCCATGCTCTTGGTTAAGTCTCCTTCCTGTCTCCCGAAAATCCTGTCTTCGGTAATACGGATGTTCAAACTAGAGGTTAGATGTAAGAAGAGGCTCTTATGATAGTGCTCTAGAACTGTCATTTCTGAGTATAGATCATATCTTTAGCTTTACTGTGTGCTATTAAAAAGACTTCTGGCAGTTGACATTCAGTACTGTGTTTAAGCAGACTCAAAAGTTGACTCATATCGTCTAAGACTAGGTATTACAAATGAATCTCTCCTTTTCCTTCAAAGTTGTCATGCATTTGTTCATACCTGTACAGTGCAAGCTGTTCAGTAGCCGGACAGAGGCAATTTGTTCTTGTCAGATTCTATTTTTTTATGCTTTTGAGAAAATGTTATCTAGAGAAACATAGCTTTTCATAGAGACAGAATTTCTACATAATCTAAACACTTAGATCATTGCAGGCATTATTTATAATGTATGTGCTATTACAGAAACATAATTAAGGTATTGAACAGGAAATTTATTTACCATTTTTAGAGCCTTTTAGAATTGATAAAAATGCTACTTTATTATTTGGGTTTTGACTTTTCTTCAGAGTTGAAAAGTTTGACCTGTTGTCATGAGTTGTTACTGCTGAATTGTTATTTTTTTCCTTTTATGGTGTATAGTCTGGCTTGAAAAATATCTCTTTCCAAAACTCTCTGGAACCTGTCTTCCTCAAGAAATAGTATTTTCTCCTTGTTCTAATATTTACATACTTAATATAAAATTTCAGTCAGTGAAAAAGCAAGCAATTTTTTTCAAAAAATTGGAAAAACTACTTAAATTCTGCAATCCTGATACCTATTAGTTATTACTTTTTTTAAAACAATAAACCTGTGGTTTGTGTTTGCTGTGCTGTTTCTGTTCTCTATCCCTCATATACTTACATATATATACCCATATACAGTTGTGCACTCATACAGAACTAATAATCATTATTCATGATTTGACATTTTTTTTTTCCCTTCCAGTCCTGGAGACTGAACTCAGGGGCTGAATACTGTCCTTGGGCTTTCTCAAGGCTAGAGCTCTACCTCATGAGCCATAGCATCACTTCTGGCTTTTTCTGTGTATGTGGTACTGAGGAATTGAACCTGGGTCTTAGTGCATGCTAGGCAAGCAATCTTACCACTAGGCCAAACGCCCAGCCCCTGATACTATTATTTTTGACATAACATTTCTTGCATATTTTTGCACATTAGCAAGGAAAGAATTACCTAAATCCTTAAAATTGCTATTGTCAGGGCTGGGAGCATGATCTAGTAGGAGAGTGCTTGCCTAGTGTACACGAAGCCCTGGGTTTGATTCTTCTTCTTTCTGCATACATAGAAAAAGCTGAAAGTGGTGCTATGGCTCAAGTGGTAGAGCATGCTAGTGTTGAGAAAGCCCAAGGACAGTGCCCAGCCCAGGTCCTGAGCTCAATCCCCAGGATTCTTCAGATTGCAAATTTCATTCTTTTTCATATTGTCGGTTTATTGTGTGCCAGGGAGTTCCTTCAAACAAACAGGGGAAGGGGCTTCAGTTGTTTGTAGGGGAGTGTCTGGGTTGCTGATCAGGAAAGGCTACTGCATTGAGTCTTTGCTAAGCTAACTTCCCAGAGAATCCTTCTTTTAAAATCTGATCCAAAGAAAGGTTGTTCTCCATGGAATGTGGTTCTGATGGCTTTTTAAAATTAACCAACTCTGGATCTTCTTTTGGGTTTTATAACTATTTTTTGTGACTTACATTGTCTCCTATGTTCTTTCCTTGTTTTAACACAAAATAAAACAAAATATATTTCTAGGTGTGTTCCTCTATACCTTCTCTGTCATTTCCTTTTAACATTGGATTTCATCACTTGAGCAATGTGGGATCCTAATTGTGTGGGTACCAGACTTGCTGGTGAGCTACCCTTTCTAACTCTTCTTCCTACAGGTATTAAAAATCCTACTTCCTTCCTGAAGCTGCTGGAGGGTTAATTGAATCACTATTCAAAGCTATTTTAAGTTTTTATTATCATTATTAATCATGATTGTTTGGCACAGAATATTTGATGGCTCTCCCCATCTTTTCTACTACTTTTTTGTTTCCTTAGTTGTTAAAAATGGAAGAAAGCCAGGCACTAATGGGTTATCTATAATCCTGTTTACTCAGGAGGCTAAGATCTAAGATAATGGCTCAAAGTCAGCCTAGGCAGGATATCTCTGAGACTGTTATCCCCAATTAATCACCAAAAAGCTGGAAATGAAGCTGTGGCTCAAGTAGTAGAGTACCAGCTTTGAGCAAAAAGAGCTAACCTGGGTCCAGAGTTCAAGCCTCAGTATCAGTATTCTTTGACTTTGGTTTAGACTGTAGTATAGACTATCTCGAATTCAGATAAAGAAAAGGCAAAACAATAGTGCATTCGACTGTAAAAAGTCTGATATAACTTGATTTATATGCAATGAATATATTTACTGTATTTAGATATACATTTGATTTGAACTTCTCATTTCATTGGTATATATGGTATATATGGTATACATATATAGGTATATGTCATCGATATTTAATATTTATTGAACAAACTTGATATCGAACTTTCCATGTAAGAAGTTTGACAGTATTTTAAATACAGATTGTGCTACTTTTAAAACTTTTAACTCTCCTTTTTTAAAATGTGTCTTCATACACTGTTGTTGTTTTTTTTTTTTTTTGCTAATCCTGGGCTTAAGGTCAAGGTCTGAACACTGTCCTTGGACTTTCTCAAGGCTAGAGCTCTACCACTTGAGCCTCAGCACAGTTTTCGGCTTTTTTCTATGTATGTGTTACCAAGGAATCGAACCCGGGTCTTCCTGCATGCTAGGCAAGCACGCTACCACTAGGCCAAACTCCCGGCCCCCCACTATTGCTTTTTACACACAGACTGTTGTCAGTCTTGGGTAACAAAATATTACCATCTTTCTTATTTCTAAGAAGTTTGCTTTGTAAGTTCTATGTTATTATTTCTCTTCTCTTTTTTTTGCCCTTGGTTAATCTCATATTGTTATTGTATCTGACTTTGTTACCTGGTATATACATTCATTTGTTTATTTGAAATAGGGAAAGGGGGGAAACTGGATGATTGGGAGGGGTAAGGGAGGGGAAATGGGGACAAAAACATGAGACGGGGTATCAATGTGTGAGAAGTAATGCACCTATTTCCTGGTGAATGTCACTGTAACTCCTCTAAACATTACCCTGACAATAAAAAATAAAATAAATGAAAATAGTATACCTTAGGAAAAAAAGTGGTCTAAATATAACTTTTACAACTTTTTTCTGTTGACAGCACACTTTGAATTTGACAACTTTTAAACTTGACCAGCATACTATTGTTGCTGTCAAATTTATTTCAGCTATCTCTGTAAGAATGTTTTTGGTTTCAAGTAACAGAAAATTAAATTATAAACAAGTACCAAGGATTTTTTTCTCCTATAAAAAGGTACTAGGCCAATTCTCATACTCAGAAGAGATACTGAAGCAGGAAGATAATGAAATTTGAGGCTAGGTCATCTTGAGCTAAATAATAAGATCATCTCAAGACAAAAACAAAAATTCCCTAAAACCAAAAAAATCAAACCAAACCTAGAAAAGCAAGAGGTCCAAAACCAAGACAAATTTTGAATTAGATAATTTAGCAACTCACTGATAATGACAGTCCAGGCTCTTCTGCCTCTGCTTTTACATTTTTAGTATAGTTGGTTTATCTTTAATGTGATGAAATGCCCAGGTAAAAAAAGATTCAGCGGTAGATTTTAAGTCCCTTTACGGACCATGAATCATTTCACAAATACCTCCATCAGACTTCCTTCTATTTGGACTCTCCAGCATTGATTGGATCACAAGCTTGAGCCCTGTAAGTCACTGGCACAATGTATATGGCCATCATAATTGACTCAACTGTATCAGGTCTCAACCATAGGATTCAGAGCTCTCTAGAACCAAAGTTCCCTCCCCCTGAGAGGGGCATCACTCTGTGGAGGAAAGTCCCTGAACAAACAGGCACTGTTAGGAAAAGTAATGGTCTATTTGTAGGGGGTGGTGAGCTGGAGTGGATCCAACAGTGTCTGCTCTAGGCTGTTCTCACTTTTTTGCAATGCTATGCAGAATTCCTAAGGAAATGAATTTTCAATTAAAAAGTGTGCTTATATTATGGGGGGTTTTATTGTTCTATCTCCACACATTTATGCTGTATTTCATCAATCCCATCTCCTCTAGCATACTCCCTGTCCTCCTCCCCCAAAGAAGAATTCCCCACAGGTTTCCTTGTTCTATTTTCATAGTTGCAAATAATCTCTTTGGACAGTATTGAACTTCCTTTATCCTTCTCACCAGCTCAATCCCTTCCCACTAGTCCCCACCCACTGATAATCTAGATCCCCTCCCCCATCTCCCTACTGATCAACAGCTTTCTTTGAGTTTTTATGCTATTCACCCTCTTTCTTGTTCCTTTATAGATATTTTCCAGATTTGAACAGTATAACAAGTATGTACAGCATTGTTATAGTGTGCTTATGAAACAAGTTTGTCAATGAAGCTAAAGGACAAGTTTATGTCCAGCAGATAAGAATATATAATTTATATCCCAACATGCCTCCAAAGTATAATGCCTGGCTCTAGCCTCCAGTCTTTCTTGTGGATCAGGCTAGGGGAGTTTGGGCACATATGTATCAGCTCTTGGCACTAAGAGAACTGAACATTGGTCATTGGATTAAAAGTATTTGCTTCTTTAGGGCAGTGGTAACAAACTGGATAGCACTGGATGCTTTCATTGGACTGGAGAATTTCAAGTGTTTTATTATTATATGACATAAATAACGATAATTTTTATCTCACATAGGCCAATGTGCTAGGCTCCCAAAAATAATTTCAGTTGAATCAAGGTTGAAGCTAAGACTAAAATTATTATTGTTGTTGTTGTTATTCAGTCCTGGGGCTTAAACTGAGGGCCTAGGCATTGACCTAAGTTTTTTGCTTAAGACTAGTGTTCTGCCACTTGAGCCACAACTCCACATCTGGCTTTTTAGAGATAAGAGTCTCATGGACTTTGCTGGCTTCAAACTGTGTCTCCTAGTTCTACCTACTTAGGATTATAGGCATGAGCCACCAGATCCCAGCAAGACTAGGATTTTGTTGTTGTTGTTGTTAGTCATGGAACTTGAACTCTGAGCCTGGGCACTGTCCGTGAGCTCTTCAGCTCAAGGCTAGCACTCTACTCCTTGAGCCACAGCACCGCTTCCTATTTTCTGATGATGAATTAGGGATAGGAGTCTTATGGACTTTTGTGCCCAGGCTGGCTTTGAACTGTGATCCTCAAATCTCAGCCTCCTGATTAGCTAGAATTACAGGTGTGAGCCATGGATGCCCAGCCATAATTTTTTCTTTCTTTTTTTTTTTTTTTTTTGAGTGACTGTGTTGAACAGGAAAAGGAAAAGGGGCAACGAAAGGGATAATTGGATAGATGATCAGAGAAAGCCAAATTGAGAAAGAAAGGCCTAACTTGAGGGACCTTAGGGACAGTGATAAGATAGTTGGTGTTAGATTTCAGAACAAAGTGGGATTGAAGTGTTGTTAGAATTTGGGTTCCAGATGTGAACAAGAGAAAGAAGAAATGGCAGATGACAGGAGAATGAATTGTTTGAAACTGAGACTTTGGAGGTAAGAAGTAATGACTAGGTCTTGTACCTTGCTGTGGGTGTGGATAGTGGAGGTGGGGTGCCAGACAGGTTCATTAGAGATGAGGAAGTTAGGCATCATCCTGGTAAATGTTGAAATCACCAGGAATGAAGGCAGAGCTGGTTAGTAGAGAGAATGACTGTGAGATTCCAGGCAGTGGAATCTTTGGAAAACTCCTGTGGTGTGTGAAAGACACTGTATCATTCCAGTTGATGGAACCTGTTGGTATATAGACTAACGCTATGAGAGCAAAGGAGAATGTTTTATGTGTGAGGTGGTAAGGACCAGAATGGTCTAAAAATTGTATTGGGGAGCAGGGAGACCACACATACCACCTTAATCAAGGTGATAGATGGAAAGAGGACAAAAGCCCTCCCTGGTGACTGTAAGGGAAACTGTTCCCAAAGAGCTGTTGGTTTTCAGGAGGAGCCCAGGGGAAGGGGGAGATTCTTAAAGATGCAGAAGAGAAGGAGATTTTTGTGGAGCTTTCTTGAATGAAATAAGTGGGAGGACTGAGTTAATGATGCCCAGAGCTATGTGAGGATGATAGTTAAGAGATGAGGATCTTGGGAAACAAGGGATTTACCATTATAGAAGCCTGAGTATAAGACTGATGCAATGTCTCTTACCTCAGAAGTAGCCCCAGATTCCTTCTAATATAGTCTTATTACTGAATGTGGTCACTTAGGTAGCTTATGATTGCCAAGTGAGGAGATAGGTCAAAGAAGAATCTTTTGTCATACTGACAGTATGGAGTGGACTTAGGAAGGGTCAGAATTACCTTGAGTATAATAATGGTTAGCTTCTGAATTATTTCAGAAGTACTTCTTTTTAAATATGTCAAATGCCTAAAAGTAAATGAAGATCAAAAGTATGGTACTTCCTTAGAAAAAAAAAGTTTTTCAATTGTATTTTATTGTTGAGGTGATATAAAGAGGGGTTTCAGTTACATTCATCAGGTAGTGGGTACCTTACTTCATGAACATTGATGCCCCTTCCAATGTTTTTCTTCCAGTATCTCTCCCCTCACCCCCTCCCAGTCATCTTGTTTTTCCCCTTCCCTATTTAAAATAAATAAACATATATACAATATACCAGGTACCAAGGTCATGTCATATACAATGATAATATGAGATAAACCGTAAGGAGAGAAATAAAACAAAGAAGGCAGGGGAGGGAGAGAAAAGAAATAACCTCACACAGCAGGTTTGAGAACAACAAACACAAAAATAAAACTATTGTTTCCATATCCTGGAGTTCATTTTGCTTATCCTTATCCTATATGGCCATATCCACATAGCTATCGAACTATTGTGGTCCTCTGCTAGGAGAATCCTGGATGTATACTACTTATTGCAAATGAGGGAAACCATGGAGCCTATGTTTCTTTGGGTCTGGCTTTCTTCACTTAATATGATTTTTTCCAAGTCTTTCTAGTTCCTTGCAAATGAAATGATGCCATTCTTTCTTATGGCAGCATAGAATTCCATTGTATATAAATACCCACATCTTCTTGATCTGTTCAATCTTCTGAGGGGCATCTGGGTTGGTTCCATATTCTTTAGAAAATTTTTGACATATAAAATAATAAAAAAGTGTACTTGCTAAATGGGGTTTGAACTTTTGGTTCTTTTTGTTTTTGTTTTTGTCATTTGTGAGGTTTGAACTCAGGGCCTGAGAGCTGTCACTGAGCTTTCTGCTCAAGGCTAGCACTGTACCACTTTGAGCCTTAGTTTGACTCCCAGTTTTCTGGTGGTTAATTGGAGGTAAGAGTTTCACAGACTTTCCTGCCAGGGCTGGGTTTGAACTGCAATCTTCAGAACCTAGCCTCCTGAGTAGGTAGGATTACAGATGCGAGCTACCTGCACCTGTCTGATTTTTTGATTTTTAAAGCTTTGTAGGAATTTCATTAAAAAAGTTTAGACTGAAAAAAGATATGTAGAAGATGAGAAGGTTAAAGAACACTGAGAGTGTAGGGGAAGTAAGGGGCTAGGGATGGGATTTCTTTTCTAATCTGATCTGGAAGTAGGATACTGAAAGAAATTTGCTGTTGCATTCGGATTTTGGGGCAGAACTTGAACCAGAAACCAGAGTTGAGGATCAAATTTGGGGTAACCTCTGTTTTATGAATCTGAACACTGAGAGTGTAGGGGAAGTAAGGGCTAGGGATGGGATTTCTTTTCTAATCTGATCTGGAAGTAGAATACTGGAAGAACTTTGTTATTGCATTCGGATTTTGGGGCAGAACTTGAACCAGAAACCAGAGTTGAGGATCAAATTTGGGGTAACCTCTGTCTTATGAATCTGCCAGAGAGGTGGCCTCTCTAACACAGGAATAATTTATGTTGGTTTTCTTTTTGGAATTTTTTGTAATCCTTGTATGTAACCAGAGTTTCTTACCCCTACCAAGTTTTGTCACCGAGTCAGAGGGAATTGTGGGTCAGAGGATGTATTTGAAATTTTTTAGTGTGTTTATGCTGGTCCTGGGGTTTGAACTCAGGGCTTGGGTGCTATCTGTGAGCTTCTTTTGCTCAAGGCTAGTGTTTTACCACTTGAGCCACAGTTCCACTTTTAATTTTTCTGGTGGTTAATTGGAGATAAGAGTCTTAAGGACCTTCCTGCCTCAGCTGGCTTTGAACTGTGATTTTCAGATTTCAGCCTCTTGAGTAGTTAGGATTACAGGCCTGAGCTACCAATATCCAGCTCAGCCATATTTTAATTTTTAAACAGTACAGTTTCAATATTTATATAGTAGTTATATCTCAGTTTTTCTCATGCATAAATACATATATGTAGAAATAAATATGATGATAATCACAATAACTTTTTAAGGATTGGAGATGTAGCCAATTGTTGAGTGCTTGCTTAGTACTGATTTAAATCTCTTGTTAAATTAATATAAATTCATTTAAGTATATAATGATGTGTTTGAAAGTTTTGCTGTTGAGTATGATGCTTCTGTTTTTTCTAATATAGCATGGAGATATATCCTAGATGGTACATAAATATTAGATGTTAGTGAAATGAATAGTCAGTTATTTAAGGTATCAGCATATTTTTGACTGTCATTATTTTGAAAATATATTAGAAATATAGTTGCAGAATGGCTCTTCATTGTTTGCTATTCTGTCATATTAATTTTATCTTGTATTTAGGGTAGAAGTCCTGACCACTTTTTTATAGTCTGAAGTAATCTTTTGTCCATTTTTATAAGACCTTTTGCCGTGATTTTTTAAAAAATCATTTTATTGTTTTCTGTGATCTTCAGGAATGACTTTTTTCTTGTTTGTAGGAAGGGATCAATAATCAACCATATTCACATAACTAAATTCTGCTGATTGGTAAATTTATTCAATGTACATTCATTTAATTTTTTTCCTTGGGTATGTGGAGATCTGACACTGTCTGTGGTATGGTGGGAGAGTCTGAGGCATACAAGTATAGAGACCTTCTGAGACCAGTAGATTTGCTGAATAGAGAATGGGGATGTTGAACATGGCTTAATAAGAAGATTGGAGAGACTATGTCTCCTTCTTTGTTTTTCCCATTCTGTCTTATTCTTGATCATATCTCAGTTTCAGATTCTGATCACTGGAGGGCTGGAGCCTTGTCTGATATGCTTTCTGCTGTGTAAACTAGTGTTTCCATAGCATGAGGATTTTGTATTTGCATATAATCAGTACAGCAGACATTTCAAAAGTCTTTATAAAGAGGCATTTTTAAGATACAAATTTTCCTTTAATAGTAATGGTGGTGTTAAAAGTATTGATGGGCTTTTGAAGCACAGCCATTCCTTGGACATTTCCTGTTTTAATACTGTTAACTCCTGAATGCAAGAAGATTTCATTGTGCAAATTTTGCCTCCTCTCCTAGGGTGATAAGATGTTCACCTATGGTTAGCACTTCATAGCACTTTATTGCATGTACAGGAAGTTCTTAGGTACACTGGTTGTTGTCAGGAGGAAGAGGCCTTCCTGGCAGTCTGACCAGTACAGGTCAGAAAGTTGACAGAAAGTTGGTATCAGCAGAACACAACCTCTGTTATTTGGATTACCTCTTTTTTTTTTTTAAACTGCTTCTCCCTCTTTAAAGAAGGTCACAGTGTGGTACATTTGGGGATACCCTCGCAGATTTACTGGCTCTTATAGCAGTTAAGCTGTTTTGTGTTGTTTCTTCTTCTTCACTGGCATTTTCACAGTAGTGTTTAATAAAAAAATCATCCTGTGCCTTGGCTGTTTCCGTGAGCCCAACAGCAACAAGCATCTCCTTTTCTCCCTTACTGTATTTGGGTCTATGCTGACTGTGGTGGTTTCTCTTAATGATTATGGGTTACATGGGGTTCGTACTCTGCTATAGGGTTGGGTTCAGTTGGGTTCCATGGCCTTTTTCACGGAAACCCACCAGCTACCTCAGGCTCCCTTAGGTAACACTGTTCCATCTCTAAGCACCTTTAGCTAAAGTAGGTCAGGAGATAATACATGAATAAGTGTGTGTGGGCACCATCCAGAGGTGTGGTAAGAGGGAAGGAATAATGAATTGCCATTTTACAAACCTTGGCAAGAGAGGAAAAGGACACCAACCCAAACAGTTTTTTGAATGGAAAATCAGAATCATATTAGCTGGAAAGTAATGGTTCATCACTAGTGACAAGCAGTCTTGACATTTCTGTATGCCCACCTGTTTATTGTACTTCGTTATTATTCTTGTTCTTACTCCTTCTAAATGACTTTTTATTAAGTTGCCAACTTTGCCTATAATTCTTCATTTGTATCTTTCCTCTATTACTACCTATGATTTTGATCATCAGGTCTTCAGTGCCATTATCCAGAAGATTTGAGTGGAAGGGTAGGGTGGTGAGGTGTCATTCCCAACCAGGGAGAAGCTGAGCATGAGCTTCTTGACAGCTTCCCACTGGGGATTCTGAATGGGATAAATACTTCCCTTCCTGCATGTAGTGTTTTCTAGCAGTCTGCCAAGGCAGGTTTTCATGAGATTATTTTATGGCCCTTATAGCTAAAAAGCAATAGAATTGCTATTGAAAATGATTATATGTGAAAGGAGATAAAAGGATAATCCCACTGGTTTCCCAAGTATGTTTGTTGGCAGTGTTTCCTGTTGTATTACGATTAAGGGATACTTAATATGGGATGGTCTGATTAAGAATATGAATTTCTAAGTCATTGAAATGGCTGTGCTTTATACTTAGGTGAGGCTGTTAGATGCCCTTTGCCAGAAGCTAGGTATAGATAAAAGAAAAACCCTAGAATTTATTTAGTGCTGACTGATAGACACTTTTCTTTTTCTTTTGGCAGTGGTGAGCCTGGGTGCTGTCCCTGAGCTCTTCAGCACGAGACTATCACTCTACCACACTGAGCCACAGCGCCCTTCTGATTTCCTAGTGGTTAATTGGAGATAAAAGTCTCAAGGAACTTTTTGTGGGCTGGCTTTGAACTGGGATTCTCAGATCTCAGCCTCCCAAGTAGTTAAGATTACAAGCATGAGTCATCAGCACCCAAATAGAAGACATTCTTATAAGTATTTGACACATATTCATTTTTATCACCACAGCAGACGATAGCATGGGAGCCATTGCTAGCCCCATTTTTCAGAAGGGATTGAGGAGCAGAATGTTTAACTTGTCCATGACTCTGTAGCTTCTGTGCTTTGAACTCCAAGGGCTTTGCTCTCAGTTTTAATATTGCCTTTTAGCTAGATATGGAGGAATTGTTAACAGGAGGTTTTAGTTGGACAAATAGGTAGGAGAAAGTGGTCTTTGGCGTGGCATATAAATTTGAGATATAATGACAGGTAGCTTATTTGGCAAACTCAGCAAGGTAGTTTGCTACTTGCTTCCCTGTGGTTAATTTGAGTATTGTGATAGTAGTAAGGTAATATCCTTAGTGTCTGACAATCACAGGCTGTTTTTAATCAGGTTCTGCTGCCTGGCCTCTTCCTCCCTTCTCACCCTTTCCCCCTCCCCCCAGCTCTTCTTCACTATTCTGTCAGACTGTGGGGAGGTACTTGAGTTACTGCTTCTGTGTTCTTTTTTCTTTTATCTTTTGCCTGTCCTGGGACTTGAACTCATGACCTGGGAATGTCCTTGGGCTTTCTGAAAACTAGTGCTCTGTCACTTGAGCCACAGCACCACTCCAGCCTTTTCTGTGTATGTGGTATCGAGGAATCAAACCCAGGACTCGTGCATGCTAGGTAGGCACTCTACTACTACTCTACTTCATACCTTGGATTTTTTTTCTGCTGCTCCTTTTCTAAATTCCTTACAAGTCTCAAAACTCCGAGTTTTGATTTACTTTCATTTGCCTTGGAGGGTTTTGATGTCAGAAGCCACAGGCAGAAATTCTGCCCACATCCTGACTATGTGACCTTGGGCAGCTCATTGGATATTCTGGTTCTGAGTTTTCTAAATTCTCTAGACCACACCTGTCTCATCTACTTCACTGGGTTGTGGCGAGGGTGGGAATAGCATTCATTCCTGAAAATGTCTTTTTTTTTTTCTTAAGCATTTATTTTTTTTATTAAAAGATTTTACTAACACTCATTTTTTACATCATATTTCAAATGCCATGCTTAACAAACAAGTATTCAAGAAGGAAATTTCTCTATATAATCACTGACACATAAATTTTAGAACATAATTAAAGTGAAGCTGAGAGGTTGTATATCATAGATACATATCAATCTAGATAATAAAACATTATGTCTGTAGAGTATATATCCCATCATAGATTTTTATGTCTATGTATTTTTATATATTTATATTTATATCTCCAAGACCATATCAGTAATCTTGGGTACTCCAATATTGAGTCATTGCTCTTGTACTGTTGGATCTGATATCCACATATTAAGAAAACTATGTGCCTTTTGTTTCTTTGGTCTTGACTTATCTCACTCAACGTGATTTTCTCTAGTTTCATCTACTTCTTGTCTTTTGGCTATGTATCTATGTACCATTTTTTTGTATCCATTTATCTGCAGTAGGGCATCTGGGTTGTTTCCATCGCTTGGCTATTGTGAATATTGTAGAGATGAACATGGCTGTGCAGGTGTCCTTATCATATCCTGGGTTATGATGCTTAGGGTAGATGTCCAGGAGCGGTATAATAGCTGGATCATAGGGAAAATCTATTTTTAGTTTTTAGATATTTTCATGAGTCATATGGCCAATTTCAATGTTTTTGGAATATAGTTCAAAGTTTGAGAAAAGTTTTCTTTCAAATAAGTATCATTGCAATCAAGTTACAGTAGGATTTCTTCATGGCAAAAGTTCTTTCACTTAGGCTTAGCATCAACTGTTCCCTCTTGTCTGTAAGTTCTATTTCTCATAATGATTAAAATTTTATAACAAATAAACAGACCCAGCCAGTCTGTAATCTTAGTTTACTTCCTTTTTACATAGGATTTATACTTAATCTGTATTACTGTATATATCTCCATTCCTTTCAACCTTTTAAAGTACATTTTATTTTTATTTTTAATTTTTTTCATATATTTTTTATTGTAATTAATAGAAGGGTTACATTATATTCACCAGATAGAAGGTGCATTACTTTACAAACATTGATACTCTTTCTCATGTTTTGGTCCCCATTTCCCCCACCCTGTCCCTCCTCTTGTTTTCCAGCCTTACCTATCCTATTGTTTTTAGTTTTTTTTTTTGAGAAACCTCCAAACTGCCTTTCAGAGTGGCTGTACTAGTTTACATTCCCACCAGCAGTACAGTAGGGTTCCTCTTTTTCCACATCTCCACCAGCATTTGTTGTTATCTGAGTTCAGAATATTGGCCATTCTGATTGGGGTAAGGTGATATCTTAGGGCTCCTTTTATTTGCATTTCCTTTTTGATCATGGATCATGAGCATTTTCTCATGTGTTTCTTTGCCATTTTAACCTCTTTTTTGTAAGTCTCTCTTTAGTTCCCTTGCCCACTTAGTGATTGGTTTGTTGGGTTTGGAGGTGGGGGATTAGTTTCTTGAGTTCCCTGTAGATATTGGATGTTAAGCATTTGTCTGATATTGGTAAATATCTTTTCCTAGTTGGTTGACTGTCTTTCTACTTTAATAGCTATGCCTTTGTCTTTGCAGAAACTTTTTTAGGTATTCCCATTTGTCAAGTCCCTGAAATTGTCTTTAAAGTATAAAGCAGACCTGCTGTTTGTAGCTATTTATTTGTTACTTGTACCAGCCTGAGCTTAAGACATGCCTTTGTTACTGCTGCTTTGTTCCCCTAAGCATCCTTGATTGATGGCTTTTGGTTGTTTACTCTTTGTATTTCCTATCCTGTGACACATGTGTTAGTTGGCATGGGAAGGGGATCAGTAAGTGTTTGAAAGAGTGGGTCTAGAAAGTCTATCTGAAGAAAGCTTATAGTTTACACTTTTTTTCCCATTGAGAAAAGCATTTTTTTTTTTGGTGGGTCGTGGGGCTTGAACTCGGTCTAGGCTCTGTCCCTGCACTCTTCAGCTCAAGGCCCTACCCCTGAGCCTGGATGGTGTCCCAGAGCTCTTCAGCTATTGCTCTAACCTTGAGCCAAGCCCCCCTTCCCCTTTTCTAGAGGTTAATTGGAGATAAGGGTCTCACGTCCTTTTGTGCCTGGGCTGGCTTTGAACTGGCATCCTCAGATCTCAGCCTCCTGAAGAGCTAGGATTACAGGCCTGTGCAGATCTTAGCCTCCTTAGTACCTAGGATTACAGGTGTGAGCCACTGCACCCGGCTAAGTAAAGCCTTTCTTTGTCAGGTTTTAGGATAGGAGAAAAACAAGGAAGAGCTCAGGCAGTGAAAAAACAGACCTAGTCTGAGTGTGGGGTGGGATTGTATTAGTTGACTATGAAAAGTAAATGGAGCTGGTTGGAGTTAGTGTGCTTCTGGCAGAAGACAGTTAGTGGAGCATGGGCTTGTAATGTACACTAGAATTAAAATGTGCAAAATCCTTTCTGGCAGATTCTGTATAAGGCCCACAAGGATTCCTTGGTAAGCTTTTGTAGTTCATGAGACTGATATTACCTATGTGATGAATGACGCTAATTTTCTTCCTATTAATTTTCATACTGTTAAATTAATTAGTTGCTAAGAGTTTCTAGTGCTCTGTGCTCAGATCTACTTTGTTAAAATAAATATGTGAAATTGGCAGTTCATATGTCTTTACAAATACCTTATGAGCCTTATTTCAGAATCAGGGATGAGTTTTACATGGAATAGCCTTATGTATTAACCAAAGGAACATAATTCTAAAGATTCTCCTGTATTATCATTATTATTATTATCTTTTTTTTTTTTGCCAGTCCTGGGCTTGAGCTCAGGGCCTAAGCAAGCACTGTCCTTGGACTCTTTCGAGGCTAGAACTCTACCACTTGAGCCTTAGCACCACTTCCAGCTTTTCTCTATGTATGTGGTACCTAGGAATCAAACCCGGATCTTTGTGCATGCTAGGCAAGCACTCTACCAACTAGGCCAAACTCCCGGCCCCCATTATTATTATTTTTCTAGAATTTGAACATAGTAGTGGATATGGTTATGTACATTTACAATATAAAGACTAAAAAAGCACTGATACCATTCTGTTACAGATTGAATGAAAACACATTGTTGTTGTTGTTTTTTAATCCTTAAAGAATTTTTTTTAATTTTAATACAATTTTATTATACTTTAAGGTTACTTGTTTTTTTTAATATATTTTTTATTGTAATTAATAGAAGGGTTACATGATATTTGCCAGATAAATGGTGCATTAATTCCCACACATTGATACCCTTTCACATGTCATGGTCCCCATTTCCCTTCCCCCCTCCCCCACCCCTCATCTTGTTAATCCTTAAAGAATTTTAAGAAGGCTATTCTAACTTCCCTCCAGTTAGTAAGTTTGTAGTTCCAAAACATTAACTCCTTAGTTAGGACCCTGTAAATGGTACAAAAAGCTGTTAGATAATAAAAATGTACAGAGATGTGATAGTAATAGATAACTACTCTGACTCTCAGAGTTGTGGGTGTCAGACTTCCCCTAACATGAAATGATCTTGCTCCTCCCCAGGCCCTCCTGCTTTCCCAATTGGTCAGTGAGTACTTGTGTCCCGTCAGCCCTAATGTCCTGGAGTCACCTCAGAGCCTTCTGCCACAGGTCTTTGTGGTTGATGGTGCCCCAAATGCAATTTAGAACTCTCAGGGGAGAATAATGAATAAAATGAGTTTTGTTTGCCTTACTTTCTTTCTGCTTCTGAAAAGATTGTTTCTAAATTCTAAATGGTGTAAATGGAAATTTTCTTTTCAGATAATGTGGATGCAAGTGATCTTAAGCAGTTTTTTGAGACCAACTATTCTCAGATATATTTCATCTTCTATGAAAATTTTGTAACACTGGAAAATAGTTTGAAATTAAAAGGTAAGCCTTCTCTACATTTTTGAAAAATATTCAGGAAATATTATAGTTTGTATATAGTTTATTTATTGGCTCTACACTTTTAGCTTTCATTCCTTGAAGGCCTTTAGCAAGTATGTGGGATCATGGTGCCCTGGTTGGCATCTTGGCTTCCCTTGAGCTTTCACTTATACAGGTGTTAATTGAATCATAGAAGGCATAAGTTCCAAAGGAATGATTAACCTAAAAAAAAGGAATGAAAAATAATACAATGTTTTAAAACTCCATTAAAAGTCCGAGTGAAATAAAAACAGAAGTGCCTGCTTTTCTGGACTTCCAGTACTGCCTTACAGAAGCAACCACTATGCAAGATTTCCTCCCATAAATATTATTAGTGTATTAGGTTTGCATGTTTTTTGTATATGGTTATACCAATATTTAAAAGATCCCTTGAAAAGAAACCCCATAATGCCAGACTTAACACCCTTCTATATTTAGGTGGCAGACTGATCCCACCTTTCTAGCTGTTCCTCTTGGGAAAAGTTACTTATCCTCCTTCTGAGTTAGCTTCCTTCTGTCAACATTAAACAGATAGATAAACAGGTATCCTAGGATTTCAGGGCAGAGTTTGCCCACATAGTACATGTTAATAAGTATTAGCTGTATTGCTATTTTAGTTTTGTTTTCATATAATCTATTTGTAACATTATTTTATTTAGGAAAAATAAACTAATTTATTTTTCTACTCTCTCACACCACTCAACGTAACATTCTTATGCTAGTCTCTAGAGGACACCAGTAGGTGACTTCTGTCATTTTAGTTCTGCCATAGGCTACCCGAAGATAGTGTTATATCCTACATGTTAAAGTCTCAGTGCCACGAGATTACTCACACTTCAAATGCCAGTCACAAGGTCCAAGTCTACCTTTCACTACAATCTCCTAATTATCATTGGAGATTCTCATGACGCATTCTTGAGTTCAATCAGTTTGCTAGAGTAGTTTTCAGAATGCAGGGAAGCACCTAACTTATTTATCCATTTGTTACATGTTTACTCATTTGTTAGAAGTAGTTAATACACATTTAAAAGGATAGATTTGAAAGGATAGAGTTTGGAAAGTCCTATTGGAACTTACTTCCCTTGTGGAGTTAGTATCTACCACCCTCCAAGCATATAGATATGTTCCTATTCACCAACCTGTAAGCTCCTGGAACTCTCCTTTTGTTTTATTTTTGTTTTTTCTTTTTTAATGTAGGCTTTGTTCCATAGGTGTGATTAATTGTATTATTGACCATTGGTAATGTATTCAACCTTCTGCCTTGCTCCCCTTCCTTTGGATGGAGTGGATGGGGCTCACAGAAGGACTTTAGTGGGGGTGGGGATAGCACTGTAGCTGGAGGGCAGAACCTGAGCAAAGACAACTAGAGTGTAAGCTTAGAGCACATGTGAGGAATTCATTTCTTTTTGTTGCAATGTAAGGTATAAGATAGAAATCTTTAGGAAATCAAATTATTCGTGCTAGGAGCCTTGTATTCTAGGCTTAAGGAGTTTGTACTTTGTTTTTAGGTAGTTAAAGCTCTTAAGAATATTTGTCTTTAATGTGGATTGTAAATGGAGAGCAGTTAGGAGACTGGTGATACCTGGTCTGTGTGAGAACTAGTGAAGTCTAATCCATTGAGGCTAAGGGAAGAGTAAGTATGTCTCAGTCTCAAC
Organism: Megascapheus bottae; assembly: GCF_031878675.1. Taxonomy (NCBI): domain Eukaryota; kingdom Metazoa; phylum Chordata; class Mammalia; order Rodentia; family Geomyidae; genus Megascapheus; species Megascapheus bottae. The sequence goes on from NC_143526.1 coordinate 13,801,021, forward strand.
ATTATCATCCATGAGGTTGGCTGTATGGGAGAGGTAGAAATGAGAAAGGCTTTCAGGAACCCCTGTCTGACTTGTGAGGTGCCTTTGTAGCAATGGGAACCCTGCAGAGGAGTTTGATTTAAGAGATAAGAAAATGGGAACTGCTTTGGGCATGCTATATAGATGGTATCAACAGTAGAAATATAAGGGACTGGAGCATGGAAGGAGATAAAATTATATTATCAAGGGAGGAAGTGTATTTAGGAAAAGGGAGTGATGATTAGAACTTCAGGGCAATTCCTTCTTTTGTTGGACAGATAAAGAGGAAAGAGATAGAATAATGGGAGAGGTACCACTTAAGTGTTATTTTACAAGCTCAGGGAAGACAGAGTTTAAGGCATGAAAAATTGGAAGGTGTGATGGCACAGAAAGGTAAGGTATAGCTTGACTAGGAAATGAGAACACATTGCTGAGTACTGAGGGGCAGTTCCAGGTAAGGAGCCAGACAGATGGACATGGAGTGGCAGGACAGTGACTGGGGAAAGTTACCCATGGGAATAGCCTTTTAGAACGCTCATATGAAGACAAGATTATGCCTCAGAATAGTCATGGGAAGGTGCATCTTTCTGGATGTTGGCAGACTGAGGAGATGAGTAGCAGAAGAGAGAGGTAAGATGGTATTGTTACTGAAGAAATAGGTTGAGACAGTGTCAGGTAAACAGAAGAGAAATGAAGAAGAGTGCACTCAGTGACCTTAAAGGAGGGAAAGGATGAAGAAGGATGAATGCAGTCAAAGCGACATGTTAGTGTACAGATGAAAAACTTCAAGGATTTCTGTTAGATGCTGTGGTTGCTCTAGTTAAGCAGAAGCAGATGTCAGGCATGGAAGAAAAGAGATTTGGAAGGGAAGAGATTTGTAGTGGGATCTGACATACAGCAGATGGTTTGGAGTCTTACTGAATGATGTAGGCTCTACTCAGCCATCATGTGATATATGAGTGTGTAAATCTTGTTTGCCAGTCCATTGTTTTTTCTTAATGGATTTCTCAGTTTCCTTTTCTGTAATTTATAATCGATATAAACCTAGAACTTCAATTAGAACAAAATTTTAGTCAAATTGGTAGTTATTTCAATGTCATTCATTGTACACTGTGTAAAAAATAAACCCAAATTTATACAACTTGTGGGTAAGGACAGGAAGGGGAAAATAAATTTTAGAACTTTTGGTCAGATTTTTAGTTACTTTTAATATGAAATGATCTGATATTTAATGGTACCACCTAGCTTTGCTCCTTTTCACTTTCTTTCAAAGATGTGTGAAGGAATAAAATGTGATACTGTGTGTAATCAAAATAGCAATGAAACAATGCTGTAAACTTAGTACAAAGCCCAACTACCAAAATAAAATTCAAACATTTCTAAAATGATCTCTCTTCTTTTTCTTTTCTTCTTCTCCTCCCATCCATTTTATTTTATTTTTTGTTTAAGACAATGTGGTGCTTCAAGACTTCATTGGTTTGTTATATGGAACAAAACTCCAAGCAGAGTACCTTGAAAGAACTATAGTACTGCATATGGCTTTCTAGGTCTGCTGGAAAATTTTGGTTTAGGCTGACTTGTGCCGCTGAGGTCAACTGTAATTGAATGTTGTCATTTCCATGTCTTTGAACTTGACTAGAATGCCTTAGTCCTCCAAGGTGGTTTCTCAGTTCACCAGCTGGTAGTGTAGGTTGGATTCTGTAATGTGGTGGACTCAGAGTCCCAGACTCAGCAAACTACCTCACATTTGCTAATGTCTCATTGGTCAGAAAAAGTCACATAGCATCCCAGATTTAAGGGATAGAGAAAAAGACATCTTTTGGTGCCTTGTTTTGCAGTCTATGACAAAGTCTCCATGAAGAACAAATAGAAAGTGAGTTTTGAAATTTCTTGTTTTTAGTATTATCTCTGTACTACTGGAGTACAGTTCCAGAAATGGAATAAAAGAAAATGTTGACTGGGAGTAATGGAAATCATTTTATGATAACCTCAGTCATCTAGTTGTTCAGGTACAAACCTTGGCATTATTGGCACTGCTGAATGCATCCAGGATCATTGGCCTTTTCTCATTGCCTCCATTGATAACACTGAAGCTCCCAGTATCTTCACTGGACTATAGCAGTGGCCTCAGAAAGGGTTTCCTAGTTCCCCTCCCTTTTTTTCCCCCTTTCTCCATAGATCTGTAAGGCTTCAGTTAGATTAGGGATCTGAACTTCTATCTTGCTGACTTTTAATTTTTTTTAGAACAGTCATGGGGCTTGAACTTTGGGCCTAAGTGTTGAGCCACCAGTATCTCTGGTTTTCTTGTGGTTAATTGCAGATAAGAGTCTCATGGACTTTGATGCCTGGGCTGGCTTTGAACTGACATCCTCAGATCTTAGCCTCCTAAGTAGTTAGCGTTACAGGCATGAGCCATCAGCATTGGCTTGCTGACTATTTTTTAAATAAAGTTACAAGTAAGCTTCTATAGAACACATACCCATCTATTTATGGCTTGCCTGTGGCTGCTTTTGTAAGAGCTAAGTTGAGGGGTTAAGAGAGAGGTCTGCAAAGCTTAAATACTATCTGATCTTTTACTGAATAAGCTTTCCAGTTCCTAAGTTAGATAATGTAAGCCAAATACTTTAGCAAAATGGCTAATTCATAGAATCTACAATAAATGGTAATTGCTGTTTGAGAAACATATTGTAGTTTTATAATTTTCATTACAGTGTGGATTTGCCCAGAGATGCAGATACTTACATTACAAGCTACATGCTTTTTAAAAAAAATTATGATGCTAAAACCATGTGTATTCTGCCATGATTTGAGCTGCTAACTAGTTGAGAAATTAACAGATAACCTGCTAAGGTCTAGTGATTACTTGGGAGCTGTGTTTGCACAACTAATAAGAAGTGGTTCTGTTAGATATGGACCCAGCTCAGTGGGCTTTTTTTTCTATCTGCATTCCTAGTGTATTCCCCATACTACCTCTAGGTAGTTTTTGGCTAGATGTATGCATAGTGATTTCAAGATATTTAAAAATACAATTTGTAATATCTTTATATTTAAATATCACCATGGTAATTTATTTTTTATTCTTTAATTTCCAGGGAATAATAAATCACAAAGGGAGGAGCTGGACTCCATCCTCTTTCTTTTTGAAGTAAGTTTGGTTAATTCCTTTGGCTTTTAAATATTTTGTTAAAAATAATATAGATAGTTTTACTTGATAAAAATAGAAATGGCTATGGATCGATATGTATTTCATTCCTCTCTTTTCCTTCCACCTGCCTACTTTTTTCCATATATTTTTATTGTAATTAATAAAGGGTTACATTATATTCACCAGATAGAAGGTGCATTACTTCACAAACAGTGATACCCTTTCTCATGTCTTGGTCCCCATTTCCCTCACCCCCCCACCCCTCATCTTGTTTCCCCCCTTCCCTATCCTGTTTCAAATAACCAAATATGCATATATACAATATCAGACAACAAGGTGAAATACTGTAACAATATGAGATAACCAAGGGACAGAAAAAGAGATAAGAAATAATGTACATTAAGGACAACAATCACTCATTATATTTGCCTACCTACTTTTATAAAAGTGGCTGAAAAGAATGCTACTCTTTTTTTTATTGTGGAAGATTTTTTTCCTATGAGTATCTAAATGTGAAGTTATTAAGTGAAAGTGTATATACATTTTAGGTAGTAGAAGCTATGTTACTGGTTCATAAAGGTCATATGAAGTTTTATTTAAGTGTAATATAAATTTACTTTTGTTACTGCAGATGGTTGTCTTTATTAATATATGTAAATAAGCACTACAAAAATTCACTGTTTTAGCAATAGATCTTTCTGATCACTAGTAGGATTGTGATGTTTGTATGTCTTTGTTAATCTTATATTATCTTTAAAGCTGTAACAGTGTTTGACTTTTTTTTAGATCTATTAAGTTTAAAATAGATACCTGGAAAACTATATTCATAATTGAATTATAAACTCTGCAAGTTAATTTTTATTCATGGTTTGAAGAGATAGTGTTAATTTTTATTCATGGTTTGAAGAGAGAGTGTTATTTTTATTCATGGTTTGAAGAGATAGTGTACTTGATTTGGTAGGCAAAGATGATATTTTATTACAGTATATGTGTTATGGACTTGCTGAGAAGACATGGGAAACTTCTACTTGGAACTTCTCCTTCTCACGGTTGGAACTCAGTAACTGTGGTTCCCCTCTTTCCTTTGAGGTATTTCCTTCTTTCTTAGAAATCTAGGCACTGATTCATAGCATATTTTGTAGTGGTTTCCTGTGGTTAATTTCCTAGGAATGAAATCTGTGAAGAGGAGTTATATTTACCAGATGCTTTAATTAACCTTATCACTTAAATCATACGAAAAATTCCACTGACTTTGTTTATTTCTGTAATGGAAAATGGGTTTACTACAAAATAGTTAACAAAACTTCTGACACCATCTTCCTGCCTCATGTTCTATATATAGGTGTTCTCTTTTCTCACTTCTAGAGGTAGTCATTCCTGGCACAGTCTTCTTATTTTTTATTTTATTTGTGTTTTGTGCCAGGCTTGGGGCTTGAACTCAGGGCCTGGGCACTTTCTGTGAGCTTTTTTGCTCAGATTAGCATTCTTCCACTAGAGCCACACCTCCATTTCTAGCTTTTGGTAAGTTATTGGAGATAAGACTTTCAGAGACTTTCCTGTACCTGTCTGGCTTTGAACCAAAATCTTCAGATATCAACCTTCTTAGAGGTGAGCCACAAGCAGCCAGCACATTATATTTCTTTTAAAAATGAGTAATAATTGAAAATTTAAAGGTACAATTATTTAAGGGTGTCTTTTATCTTCAGCATTATTTCTAATATCTATCCACAATTTTAGTTCTGGTTCATTCATTCCTACTGTTGGCTTCATCTAGTTTGGTAAAATTTGTTTTGAAAATTATAGATGGGCTTTAAAGTTTTCAAATTTTTCTTTTGAATTGGTTGAGATTATTATGTGATGATTCTTTTGATAGTAAGATGGTAAATTACAGTTCTAGATTTATGGGTTTATAAATTGGTTGCATTTATGGATCTATACTCATACCTGAGGTTGGCCTTGTTTTCCTTTCTAATATTGTTTTTGGCTTATCCTGCTGTAAAGGTTGTAGAACCTGTTGTTATACAATTCCTTCCCCCCCCCCCATCCTATTCTTCCTTCTTGCATTGGAGGTTGAAATCAGGGCCTCACGTTTGGTAGACAGGTATTCTACCACTTGAGCCACTCTTCCAGCACCTTTATGGATTGGTTATTTTTTGAGACAGAGTCTTGTTTTATGCCTGGTCTAGTCTGAGCTATGGTATTACTACTTGTGCTTCCCTGTGTTGCTGGGAACACCAGGTCTGTGTTAATGCACCGGGACATAGTACTTCTCCCTTAGATATGGTTAACTGGTTTATGCGACTGGAGTCTTCTGAACTTCTTTTTTCCTGGGTTGGTCTTGAATCATGATTCTTCAGTCTTTACCTCTCAAGTTGATAGTATTTCAATATTGAGGCATGTTCCTGGCTTTCTTTTTTAGCTAGCACTCTATCACTTTGAGCCACAGTGTCATTTCTGGTTTTCTGGTGGTTAATTGAAGATAAGATATGATTGAAGATATGGACATTCATGCCCAGGCTG